>NW_026590663.1:2312206-2408066 GCF_907164565.1 Psammomys obesus | reverse complement strand
TCCAGCCATGTGTTGTCCCTTGAGATTTTCATCTTGGCCATTCTGATGGGTGTAAGGTGAAATCTCAGGGTTGTTTTGATTTGCATTTCCCTAATGGCTAATGAGGTTGAGCATTTCTTTAAGTGCTTCTCTGCCATTCGATATTCCTCTGCAGAGAATTCTCTCTTTAGCTCTGTTCCCCATTTTTTAAGTGGATTACTTGGTTTGTTGCTTTTCAGCTTGTTTAGTTCTTTATATATATTGGATATGAGTCCTCTGTCAGAGGGTTGGTGATGATTCTTTCCCAATCTGTAGGCAGTCGCTTTGTTTTGATGACGGTGTCCTTTGCTTTACAGAAGCTTTTCAATTTCATGAGGTCCCATTTATTGATTGTTGCTCTTAGAGCCTGTGCTGTTGGTGTTCTGTTCAGGAAGTTTTCTCCTGTACCAATGAGTTCTAGGGTATTCCCCACTTTTTTTTCTAGCCGATTTAATGTGTCTGGTTTTATGTTGAGGTCTTTGATCCACTTGGACTTCAGTTTTGTGCAGGGTGATAAGTATGGATCTATTTTCATTTTTCTACATGTAGACATCCAGTTGGACCAGCACCATTTGTTAAAGATGCTATCTTTTTTCCATTGTATGGTTTTGGCATCTTTGTCAAAAATCAGGTGTCCGTAAGTGTGTGGGTTTATTTCTGGGTCTTCTGTTCGATTCCATTGATCCACCATTCTGTTTCTATGCCAGTACCATGCAGTTTTATAACTGTTGCTCTATAATACAGCTTGAGATCAGGGATGGAGATACCTCCAGAAGATCTTTTATTGTAGAGGATTGTTTTAGAGGCAGGAAGCGTAAGCTCTTAAGAGTTCATTCACCAGCTGTTTAATAACCTTTAGCAAACTAGGTGATCCAATGCTGTAGTTTTAGATCTATTTTTAATGAGCATCCTGTCTTCATAGACCCCCCTTTTTCTCTCCTATTTTTCTTCAAATTGTTTTACACTGAGAATCTCATCTAATATATGCAAAGTAAAATACATTCTAAATACAATTGTCTATACTGCTTTGGGGAGAAGTGTGGGGTGTTAGAGGTGGAATATCTGACATGGGGATTATTAATTATTAAGTATCTACAACTAGAAAAAAATCAAATTGTGGTGAATGGATTCATTTTTAGCCAGCTGCTTTGTGTTTTGAAATGTGAATCTCAATTTACATGCTAAAAAGACCCATCATATCTTTTTGACTCTTAAGGAGTAACTAGTAGTTATTTTCTTTTGATTATGACCTAAATTTATTCTTCCCGTTTTCTTACAATCTGTGCCATCTGAAAACTGATTTTGAACATAAATTACTATATTTCCTGGTTCAAGGATACCATTTTGAATGGAGAGCAGAAAATACTATCCCACTGAATGAACCAACTGATTGTAAGACACCCTGCAGTGTTAGAACTTTAAAAGCAGAAAACCATGCATTTTGAAATCAAAGATATAACAAGTTTTTTTTTTTCCTTGCAAGAAATCAAGCTTCATTCTGTGGTCCTTGCTATACAAGTAAATTCTGTTTTTTTTTTCCTTCCATTTAAATGTGTGGGACAAACACAGGCAATTTCAGCTGCTCTCTAAATAAGGCTAAATGAAGGGCTTGATCTCTCTGCGGTGAAGAAATGCCAGCTCTACCAGTGGTGTCATCAGAATCTCTTGGTCTCCTGTCTGCCCAAATACAGGTTGTGCTGCCTCTGGCCAACCTTTCTGTGTGGGTATTTCACCATCTATTCTTGACTATGGTGTATTTTTGCTGTTTTTCATTTCTGGTCGGAGCCCAGGCAGAATTTCTAAATGGAGCAAAAATATTATTTAAGTATCCCAGTGACTTAAAGTTTGGCTGATCATCGTTCCCACCTTCATCTCACGCAGCGAGTGGTTAATAAGATTAGTGCTCTGCCATTGTGTTCATGTTTTCCAGACTGTCAGCTAAATGGCCAGTCACACTAGAACTTCTTGGTACTGACAGAAAGGATGTTTCCTAGGGCTGGAAAAATGGCTGGGTGTTTAAGAGCCCTTGCTGTTCTTCCAAAAGATCTGAGCTGGGCTTGCAGCCACCTGTAATTCTTGGAGATCTTATGCCATCTTGTAGCTTCTTGGTGATCCACACACGCATATATATACACATATATGACCTGCATACACACACACACACACACACACACACACACACACACACACTGGGACAAAAGTAAGAAATGGTGATTCCTTGGCTCAACAGCAACTGGGCTCTAGAATCGTTTTCTTTTTTTCTAGCAAGTTCTCCAGAAAACTCTTGGACATTGGTGCTTGATAAAGTCCTTCTATGCAATACAGCATGAATGCAAGTGCTAGAAACTGTCATAGCCTGGATGTCCTCTAAGAGCAGGGCAATGTGAGGCACAATGGCTCAACTATTTCTACTCTAGCTTTCTTTTGGCACAGTAAAATATTGCCTCCCGTTCAAGAATGCTTCCAGACAGAGTGAGTGCATCTGTAAACATCACTTAAAGCAGCGTTTGCAATGTCGTAGAAGTGATAAACATGACTTTGCTGGTGCTCAGAACAGAAAAAGCGAGGCACGCATCCCAACTGAAAAATGCTTGTAATCTATCAAAGAGCTAAATGCCATTGCACACACTTAGGACGGATACACGTTTTACTTTCCTCTCAGTACTCGTGGGCATGAATCTCATCCTCTTTCTTTTGCATAAAGTGAACAGAGCCATAAAATGGTTAAGAAACTGGCCAGGTCCAGGCAGCCTTTGGGTGATGGAGTTGTTAGTAAATTAACCAGGAATGACCCTAAAATCATTGTACCGCTCCATCCTGCTGGGGGTATTCCAACAGAGGGAGCACTCCACGAGAAAGCCAAGTGGACTTTTGGCTAAATGAGAATCTATCTGGAGCATAAAACATCCAGGCTTAGTAAGTAGCAAAAGTGTGCCGCTGGACTTCTAAAAATGTGAGCGTTGGGGGAAATTATTCTTCTCCTGGGTGTTTGGCATAGATATATATTCATAGGGACTCCATGTTCGAAAATTGTATTTTAAATAGATGCAAGTTAGATTCACATTTAAATGCTGTTTAAATTCGAGTAGCTGAAAGATAAGACAACCTGCTGTTGCCAAATAGCCAGCTAAAAGCCTCGTAAGCCTGTAATCAGTGTCACCAGGCAGACAACATGATGGGCGGGCTTTGTGGGGTTGGGCTGTTCTTCATTTTTTTTTTTTTTATTCCTCTTAAAAGTAGAAAGTTCTTTAAGGTGTGGTACTGTGAATAGAATAGCACCTTGTGTTTACAAGAAACCTCACCCTAAAGTGTTGGCAGATTTTATCCACACTGTCTCCTGTTCAGTTTGGGATTCATGAAATAGAGTTGATGACTAAGAATCAAGGGCACAAAAAACAAAAACAAAAACCTCTTAGTTCTATGATGCCATTTGTTCCCAAGTAGAATAAATTTTAAAATTACAGTAAAAAGAGCTCACATCAAGGAGTTATCACTTAGCTTCCAAAGAGAATTGTCTTTTTATGGCTACTTTAAAAATACTTTGGAAGGGTGGTGAACCAAGATATCTTCAGCAAAACTTTCAAAGTATAGTGTTTGAATAGGGATGTATACATAATAAAAACTAAAATATAAGAAGGAAACGAGAATATTAGAATTTCTATTTGCTATAGGAATTAAAGTATGCAGTTTGATATTCTTTTAGTATGAATTGCAGTAAATTTTTGTAAAATAGACAAGTTCATTTTAAAGAAAGTTATTAAGACTTCTAGATATCTAGAAAACAACATTTAGATATAATATCCATTTCTAAAATTTAACGTAAATGAAATGTTTTGAAATGCATACACTTTAAAAAATTTTAACTTATCATTTGAGAATTTCACACGTGGGTACCATATATTTGTCTCTATCTACTTCCATTCTTCACTTCAAGTCTTCCAAGACCTCCTCACCACATCCCCCTTCTAACTTCATGTCTGTTTGAAAATCCGCTGAGCCTAATTAGAGCTGCCCATATGTACATGGGTATAGGGACATGGTCAGCCTGCCAACAGCCACATCCCGGAAGAAAATGATTCTCCTTCTCCAGCTGCCATCAACTGCTTATAGCTCCTCAGCTATGGGTGGAGACTTAACACAGTCCCCCATCTCTGCTTAAATGCTGAATAGCTTGTTATTGTGCAGATGTTCTGTAGGCAGCCACAGCTGTTATGAATTTATGTTATGCTCAGAAGACACAATTTTGAAGCAGCCCACCCATCCTCTGTCTCTTACAGTATTTCCGTCTCCCATGCTGTTCCTTGAGCCTTGGGGATACATCATTTTAGGATGAGCTATCCGGAATCATTCATTGATTGTGTATGGGTCACACATTCTGACCAGTTGCGAGTCTCTTTATTAACATCTGTCTACTGCAAAAAGAATTTCTCTGATGAAGCTCTGGATATGTGCTAAATTTAGCATATAAAGATCAATGTTTAGAAGTGTGATGGTCTGAATGAAAATGGTCCCATAAGCTCATATGTTTTAATCTTAGTCTCCACTGATAAGATGTTTCTGAAAGATTAGTAGGTGTGTCATTGGTGGAAGATGTGTGTTACTGGGAGTGGACTTTGAGGTTTCAAAAGACCAGACCAGGCACAGCCTGTTTCTCCATTTGTCTGCTACCTGTAGATCATAACATAAAGTTCTCAGTTACTTCTCCAACACCATGCCTGTCTGCATGACGCTGCATGATGATGGTGGCCTAGCTCTCTGAAACTATAAGCAAGTTCCTAATTCAATGTTTTCTTTTATAGGAGTTGTTTTGGTCATGGTGCCTCTTCATAGCAAAAGGGCAGCGACTAAAATACTCTATCTGTTTAGCAAAATATTAACAGTAGCTTCTTCCTTGGAACTGGTGACTTTCTCAGCCACAGACTTCTAACCAAATTTGCAATACTAGTCACGTGTTCTGTCCTGGGTGAGTAGATTTTAAATTTAGTAAGAAAGTGGTTGGTTATCTCGCAAAACATCTATGCCCCTGTTATCCCAGTGTACGCATCTAGCCCCTCTCTGTCGCAACTGTAGTTCAGAGGGGAGCCAAGTATAAATCTGCTATACACACACACACACACACACACACACACACACACACACACACCTGGGAGATGGCTCGGTGATTAAGAGCAATTTTTTTTCTTTTTGTTCTTGCAGAGCACTGGCTTTCAATTCTCTGAATACCCATGATGGCTCACAAACATCTGTAGCCCCAGTTCCAGTAGAACTGGCACCCTCTTCTTACTTCTCTAGGCACTAGCCACACATATGAATAAATGTGAATAAATAAATGTCATCTTCCTCAAGAGACAAGAAGAAATATTTCACATATATCTATTATCAAATGTCACGTAGACAACATTAACCTCGCTACATCTTTGTTGTTGTGATCAAATACCCTGGCCAATACTAACTTAAGGGAAAGAAGGGTTTATTTTGGCTTAAAAGTCACAGTCTATAACTGAGGAAGGTCAGGGAAGGGATTTAAGCAAAAGCTTGAAGCCGAATATATGCATACATGAAGGCGAAAACACTCATAAAATAAAGAAAATATGTCTAAAAATAAATAGTCCAGTATTATGTGTTGGATTCTTCCCTTTAAGTTGTTGGTCAGGGGAGTCTCATAGACACCCCTAAAAAATATAAGGCTTGCTGTTGCACTTGGTTTTCTACAAGAACTTGATGTTAAGATCCTATTGCTGGCTGGATGAGGTGGTGCACCTTTAATCCCATTATTTGGAAGAGAAAGGCAGGAGGATCTCTTTGACCTAGGTCAGCCAGATTTACATCTCAAAATGTAGATGTAGCCAGACCAGAAGGACTACATGGTGAGACTCCATGTTAAAATATATATGTGAATAGGATAGATAGATAGATAGATAGATAGATAGATAGATAGATAGATAGATAGCTGAAGACACCACATACTTGGATCATGGGATGTGGAGAAAAATGGTAATGACCTCTATTCTTCTTTCTTACTGTTCTTCTTGGCTAGCTTTCATAATGTTGAAGAAGATGACATACAGGCTGCTGGTGAAGAAAGGTCATCAGTATATATACTTTCATCTAATAAAATAAAAACTTAGAAATATGTATATTATGTGTAATATATGAATAATATGACATATTTTATCAATGTATCTTAGAAGGCATCCAAAAAGAAACATTTTAAGGGGAGATTAAAACAATGAGCATTTTAAATAATTTTACATGTCTCAAAACTACATTATTATCACTAAATTGATATTGATTAGTTTGATGACACCATGAGTATCTCAAAATTTTAAGAAGTGTTCTTGGCACAGAGACACACAGCTGAGACTAGGTAGAGACAGTTTTACTCCAGTTCCCACAGTTTTTGTTGCTTCATTCTGATACTGTCTCAAGAGTATTTCCATGAGGACCAAATTTCCAAAAGTTTAAAGATATTTTAGAGATCTATATTTTCACATGAGCACCTCTGGATTTTAAATTTGTTGACTTTAAACCTGACATGAGTGATGCAAAAAGCCTCTGCATAATAGGCAAAGTTCACTGAGCACATGCTCCCTTGAGCTTAGTTCGGTTCAATTCCCTTTGGTTCCTATAATTTACTCAAGAAAAAAAATTAAAGTAAACATTACCTTTGTTCCTAAACATGTTACCTTGCCCTCTTTAATTTCTACTTTTCAAATAAAATTCTCTGAACTCTTCAAGGATCTTCGGTGCCCACAATCAAGAATAAATTCTCTAATAAAATTGCAGGACCTCTGTCTCATTGAATGCTTCATCTACTTTGGCATATGGGTGTCCTTTACAAGATGCTGTTTTTGCTTTTGCTCTCTGTTGACATTGTGCCCCAGCTAAAATATTGCTTGCTGTCTGGAGCCTTCTAAATGTTGTTTATCCAGCTTAATAGAACAGAGTACAGGAAGAACTTAATCAGAGAACTATTGTTATAACAAATACAGAGAGACCTGTTTTTGACCCACTGATTCTACTAGAAGTAAGTTCAGTGTTATTGAGGCATTTCTCTGTGCCACTCAGTGGGATATTAGAGTTATGAAAATTTAAAACAACTCTTTCTTCACATTGTTTCAGCCTCAATGGACATGCCATGCACAGGTGGGACAGGAAAGGTTTAAGCTTGAAGATGCTAGTGGAAACAACAATAAAGAAACAATTCAAAAGTAATTCAGAAGGCCACAGTCACCTTGACACCTAAACCACACAAAGTACCCAGCAAGAAAAGAGAATCTTAGACCAATCTCCATTATGAACATTGATGCAAAAATACTCAATAAAATACTTGCAAACTGAATCCAAAACATCAAAAAATCATCCACCATGACCAAGTAGGCTTCATCCTAGGCATGCAGGAGTGCTTCAATATATGGAAATCCATCAATGTAATCCACCATATAAACAAACTGAAAGGAGAGAGAAAAATAACAAACAAACAAACACATGATCATCTCCTTAGATGCCCTGAGAAAACATGAGTGGGTGTTGGATTTTGTCAAATGCTTTTTCAGGGCATCTAAGGAGATGATCATTTGTTGAAGATGCTGTTTTTTTTTTCCATTGTATGGTTTTGTCTTCTTTGTCAAAAATAAAGTATCCATAGGTGGGTGGGTTTATTTCTGGGTCTTCTATTCAATTCCATTGATCCACCATTTTGTTTCTATGCCAGTACCATGCAGTTTTTAGTCTTGGAGAGATCAGAGATACAAGGCATATAACTAAATATTGTAAAGGCAATAAACAGCAAGCCTGTAGCCAACATCAAACTAGGCAGAGAAAAACATAAATCAATTCCACTGAAATCTCTTCAACATAGTACTTGAAGTCCTAGCTACAGCAATAAGAAAACTAAAAGAGATCAAGAGGATACAAATTGGAAGAGAAGACATCAACATATTACTATTAATGAATGATATGAAAATATTCTTGAGTGACCCCAAAAATTCTACCAGGGAACTTCTACAACTGATAAACACTTTCAGTTGTATCCAAAGTACCTGTATACAAAATTAACAATAACAAAAAATTAGTAACCCTACTCTATACAGGTGACAAATTGGCTGAGAAAGAAATTAGGGAAACAACACCCTTCACTATACCTACAAAAATATAAAGTACCTTGATATAACTCTAACCAAGCAAATGAAAGACTTGTATGAAAACAACTTCAAGTCTTAGAAGAAAGAAATTGTTGAAGATTCAGATGATGGAAAGATCTTTCATGCTCATGGATCTGGATCGGTAGGGTTAACATAGTGAAAAAGGACATCTTACTAAAAGCAATCTACAGATTCAATGCAGTTTTCATCAAAATTCTAACACAATACTTTATAGAACTTGAAAAAACACTTTTCAACTTCATATAGAAAAACAAACAAACAAAAAACCCCAGATCATTGAAACAATCCTCTACAATAAAAAGATCTTCTGGAGGTATCTCCATCCCTGATCTCAAGATATACTATAGAGCAATAGTAGTAATGATTGCATGATGCTGGCGTAGAAACAGAATGGTGGGTCAATTTAATAAAATCAAAGACCTAGTAATAAACCCATACACCTACAGACACTTGATTTTTTTGACAAAGAAGCCAAAACCATACAATGGAAAAAAGATCTTAAACAAATGGTGCTGGACTAACTGGATGTCTACATGTAGAAAAATTAAAATAGATGCATATTTATCACCCTGCACAAAACTAAAGTCCAAGTGGATCAAAGACCTGAACATAAAACCAGACACACAAGAGCTATTAGAAGAAAAAGTAGGGAAGTGCCTTGAACTCATTGGCAAAGAAGACAACTTCCTGATCATGAAACTGAAAAGCTTCTGTAAAGCAAAGGATACTCTAAATACAACAATATGACAGATAACAGACTGGGAAAAGACCTTCATCAAACCTGTATCCAACAGAGGGCTAATATCCAAAATATATAAAAAAAAAACTCAAGAAATAAAACACCAAAAATCCAAATAATCCAATTCAAATATGGGGTACAAAGCTAAACAGAGAATTCTCAACAGAGGAACATCAAATGGTCAAGAAACACTTAAAGAAATGTTCAACGTCCCTAGTCATCAGGAAAACACAAATCAAAATGACCTTGAGATTCCACCTTACACCTATTAGAACGGCTAAGATCAAAAACTCAAGTGACAACACATGCTGGAGAGGTTATGGAGAAAGGGGAACATTTCTCCATTGCTGGTGGGAGTGCAAACTTGTACAACCACTTTAGAAATCAATCTGGTGTTTTCTTAGAAAATTAGGAATACTGCTACCTCAAGATCCAGTTATACCACTCCTGGGCATATAGCCAAAAGGTGCTCCACCATTCAACAGGGACATTTGTTGAACTGTGTTCATAGCACCTTTATTCATAATACCCAGAAACAGACATAACCTAGATGTCTCTCAACTGAAGAATGAATTCAGAAATTGTGGTACATCTACATAATGGAATACTATTCAGCTATTAAAAACAAGGAAATCATGAAAACAGCAGGCAAATGGATGGAACTAGAAAAGATCATCTTGAATGTGGTAACCCTGACCCAGAAAGACATGCATAGTGAACACTCAGTGATAAGTGTATATTAGCCATACAACACCAGATATTCCTACCACCGTCAACAGACCTAAAGAATGTAACAAGGAGGACCCTGGGGAGGATGCTTAATTCTGATTCAGAAGGGCAAATAGAATAGACACGGGAAGGAGTTGAAGAGAAGGAACAAGATGGGAGCTTACCATCGATGTCCCCTGAAAGGCTTCACCTAGCAAGGGATCAAAACAGATGTTGAAACTCACAACCAAACTTTGGGCAGAGCTCAGGGAGTCTTACGAAAGAGTGTGGGGGGGGTGTGGGGTGGAATAGGATAACCTAGAGGGGACAGGAGCTCCACAAGGAGACCAACAAATCCAACAAATCTGGGCCCAGGGGCAGCTATGGAGACTGATGCTCCAATCAAGAACTATTCATGGAGAGGACCTAGGCCTGAGGACCCCAGCTGAGGTGTAGCCAATAGGCAGCTCAGTCTCCATATAGGTTCCTAGTAAGGGGAGCAGGGGCTGTCTGTGACAGGGACTTTGTTACCTGCTCCTGGATCATTCCCCTGCATGAGCAGCTTTCCCAGGCAACAGAAAAAAAAAAGGATCCAGGCCGTCCTCATGAGACTTGATAGTCTGTGGCCAGTTGGTAAAGGAAGAAGACCCTCCCTTTCTGAGCATTGGGGGGAGGAGGAGTGCAGTGAAGAGAGAGGGAGGAGATAAGGAAGGGGGCTATGATTGGGAAGTAAAGTGAATTTTTAAGAGATTTGAATACTAACCTAATAAAAATAGGAATCATCAAAAAGAAGTAATTCAGAGAGGAAGTACGTGAATGGAGGTAAGAAGTAGATATTTTCTCACGAGGAGAAGAGAGTGAAGGCATTTTAGGCAGAAGAAATGTATTTCCAGCAGGGGGTAAAGGTGTTTGTTATGTAAGAGAGACTGCCTCTGAAAGACTTTACCCAGCAGGGTATCAAAACATGCTGAGACTCATAGCCAAATTTTGGCAGAGTGCAGGGAATCTTATGAAAAAAAGGGAGATAGTAATACCTGGAGGGGACAGGATCTCCACAAGGAGAGCAACAGATCCAAAAAATCGGAGCACAGGAGTCTTTTGTGAGACTGATACTCCAAACAAGGACCACACATGGAGATAACCTAGAACCCGTGCACAGAAGTAGCCCATGGCAGCTCAGTGTCCAGTAATAGGAACAGGGACTGTCTCTGACATGAACTCATGGGATGGCTCTTTCATCACCTCCACCTGAGTGGGGAGCAGCCTTACCAGGCCACAGAGGAAGACAATGAAGCCAGTCCTGATGAGACATGATAGATTAGGGTCAGATGGAAGGGGAGGAGGACCTACCCTATCAGTGGATGGGGTGGGGGGAGAGACATAGGAGAAAAAGAGGGAGGAAGGGTTGAGGTTGAGAGGGAATGAAGGAGGGGGATACAGCTGGGATACAAAGTGAATAAACTGCAATTAATAAAAATAAAATAAAAATTAAAAAAGAGAGAGACTAGCATGAGAACAATGCACTGTTTCCTAGGATTGAGAGTTCACGGAGGTGTAGACACAGCCTTAAATTCTTACTGGCACTCTGTTAGAGCTTACATGAAATTTAGTCATGGAAGCCATTTTCCTTAGACTTCCTGTCATGAGCTAAGGGCCTCTTAGCTAAACCATTCAGTAGCCCAGCGCTCTTCAAATCCCTGACCTACAGCCAGTTTAAAGGACAGTTACCACCCACTGAAATCCTGGACTATTAAAGGAATATATCGGTGTTTGTAGAGTCTCTTTTGACCAGATCCTTTGCTCAAAATAGGTATTTGTCCATGCACCACTCTGTACTCTGCTGTGTAAGTCTGACAAGTGTGTCACATTTCTGAATTAATTCAATGACATTTTGTTACAGATCATTTGTGGAACCAGGATACATATGTCACATGTTGTCTCTACAATATTTAACTTAAAGTATAAGCTAACAATGATTCCTTGTCATTTTAGTTCTGTGTAATATTATGACACTGTATGTCTTTAATAGGTCTGTGAGACTCTCCACCGCTGTACCAACACCCCCGGGAAGGAACTGAACTGTCATACAGAAAAGTAACATCCTGCTTGCTGTTACAGACACATGAGAATAAGACCGTAAAGCATAAAATTTTTGAAATACGAAAGTATAGAATTATATATATAACTAAAAAGATACAAACTGGTCATAGGTTTTTGTGTTTACCAGCTACACTAAAAGCCTTGTTTGTTTACTTCTCACAGTCTGTGGTCACCAGCAAAGCAAATCTCCTTGGGGCTGATTGAGTCGGCTCTCGAAAAGGCGGTGAGCCATGCTGTCACCGTTCGGAGCTGTCCTTCTCAGAATTAGGTCATGAGTAGGCGCTGGCTGCGCCAGGCACCGAGTGTCTCTCATGATGGTTGGGATAATTGTTGGTACTGGGTTACCATGCTCACCCTGGCTTCTCTCCATCTCCTCATGTAGTGTTTCTCTTCTCGTATACTTGTTTGTCAGTGCAATCATGGGCAGCGATTTGCTCTGATAGTCACTTGAGCTGAAGGCTGCAACATTATAAAGCAATTGAAGGCCAGGATATACTGCTGTCTCTTGACTACCCGTGTGTCTGTTCACTTAGCAGAGGTCCGGCCAAGCTCATATTAAGGAACTCAATAACTATTTCATAATTAAATATGAATAAAAACATTTTCACTGACATTTAACATATTTGAAATACTGGCTGGTGTCTGACTATGGGTAATAGTGTTATAATTATGGTTTGGAATGTGTAAGTTAAATGTGTACATTTTAACTTAGCATGCAATTTTGTTGTACATAATATATGTAGCATATATATTATATTTTATAAATATATAACCATAGATGATTTCAGCTTTCACAGCTTCTCAGTCTGTAATAGATGTAGAATGGAGGAATGGAAGCAATTTCCTAAATATAAGAAATTTATTACCTCACACAGTGAGGAATTTCTCAGAATACAATATATTAATTATACTCATCATGTGGCATTAGAAATCCCTTAGCTCATTTTTCTAACTAACTGAAATGTTGTATCCTTGAACTGTTATCTCTTCAATGCCAAGGCTAAGCATTCTGGCCTACAGAAGGCACCACACTCAAGTTCTGTCCAATCAACTATGAAAGATTCCACTCTGAACGAAATTATTCAGTTTGACCCCTCTTTCTGGAGGATAAGCCTCTTTCATACTTTCTGATGTTCCTTCCCTTTCCGTACAGTCTCTGCATTTAAAAAAGGACTAAGGGTTCTGCCTCCCTGTGCAGAGGGTGGAACTCGTTGGTCGAGCAGTGGCTGGCATGCTTTGAGGTACCTGGCAGTGAAGTCCGTGACTGGGAACGAAAAGCGTCAGTGCCCTTGGCTCACCCTCCTGCCTCAGCAGCAGCTCTGTCTCTCTCTGTGCTGTGGATCCCTATGGCTTGGCCAAAGCTCTCAGTCGGTGTGTTCATTTCTGACATCTGATCCTTGCCACCATTTTAATTCTAGTGTGACGGGTCCTTTGGGGTTCCTCATAAGATGAGCCTTTCCAGAGTTTAACAACGAAGTGTGATTATGTCTTTCCCTACACTCCCTTCAATCTTCTCTTTAAAAACAAACAGACAGGCATGTTATTCTCCAAAGTATCTTTCATGATTGAATATTTCACGTGGCAGAGGGGAAGAAGGGGGGCCTGATTACTTTTCTCGTTCATTGTGTCCTTTGCTTTTTTCTGTTTCTAGTCCAAGGAACCTTCCACGTTACTGTATTCAGATCATCCCCTGTTCTAGGAACGCGACTCGTAGAGAGGAATAAAAACACATTGATTTAATATTTTCCAAGTATTATATACGTTAGATTCATTTTACCCAAGAGAATGCAAAATCTTAAAGAGTAATCACTTTGTAACTTATAAAACAGCAGAGTCCTGATTCAAAGCTGGGTTGTTAAGGCAGAATGCTAGCTCAGATGGCTTAGAGTTTTTGAGTGATTTCAGCTTCTCTTATCTCTGTACAAGTTTTAATCATGAAATATTGCTTATGAAATTTAAAACACAATTTGGTAATACTTCTCCAAACTCATTTAATGTTCAGCACATGAGGCTGGAAGCAATTGCCCAAATTAATTAGTTTTACACAACAAAAAAATGAAAAAAAAATGAATGAATTATTAGATGAAATTAAAACATAACTGAGGCGAGCTATCCTGCCACTTTTCACTCATGGTGGAAAGACTTGTTTCAGTCGAGTGTTTTCTGTGATTCCAGAAATATAAAACTATCATTTAAAAACGTGTTTGACTCAATTTTTTAAAAAAAAAAGAACAGAGAGGCATTTTACATTTAAAACTACTGGCTGGGGATTAATGAACTGGAACCTATATTATTTAAAATATAATTGAGTTTGAGTTCTTGAAATAAGTTAGATAAAAATTTATTTCTAAAAAGAAGTTGTAAATATGACTTTTCAATGTGTGTAACAGTTAATTCAAAAAGGAAAAAAAAAATTACCACCAGGTTGTCCCAGACTCCTGCTAGAAATAATGTCACAAAAATAGTCCTGAAGTGGCCTATGTCTGGCTTTTTGATCACCGTGGCCCACACTTGCTGACACTCTCCTTAAATTAATTGCTCACGTCCTACTTGTCTGTGTCCTCCACTAGCTGGTTGTCTCAGAATCCCTAGAGCACCCACCCTCTGCTGGTCATGCTTCTAGCCAGATCGCCTGGGTCTAGCAGATATATGTGGCCACTAATGTTCTCTTTGGAGACACCCTGCTTATCAATGGCCGTCTATGGAGAGCCAAGGCCCACAGGGGCCGATGCTTCTGTGTCGAGGAGCCTGCCACTTTTCAGCCTAGATGATCGAACTGGCACCAGTACTGTTCATGGTCTGATCTTGGGCTGCTGTGGAGATGGTACTGGGGTCACTCTTTTGTATACATCATTCTTTTTAAGTTTCCTTTTATATGTAAAAAGCTGTGAGAGTGTCTCAGAGGGGTGGGTTAAAAATAGAGAACACACTGCAAGCAGAGTTTTCCCTGTGATACTGAACTCATTATCCATCATGCAAACCTGCCTCAATTCTTTCCTGTGGTGAGTACTTTTCCAGGGGGGTTTTCTCTCCTTAAGCAACATGGCCTCTGTGTGCCTATTTTAGGGTTTCAAGTGAAGACTTTTGCTGTGTTTCCTCCTGACCTTCTTCTATTCATGTTTACCACTGCCTGCTTGAATCTGTTTGATATCCCAAATCTACCTTGAACTCAGTAGTCTGAATTGAATGCATTTCCCTTGATCTTCCACCTACATTTCCTGTTTCAATAAAAAGAAGCCCAACCATTCAGAAACTAAGCATTCCCCATGTCACCTTCCTCGAACTTACCAATGCTCATTTCTACCTTCTCATAAATCCTGTTCTTCTGCCTCCTGAATGTATTTGCATTTCATTTCTACTCTCTTACCTTTGCCAAGATTTCTGCAATAGAGATCTTGGGAGACAGATCAATAGATAAAGTACTTGTCATACAAACCTGGGGACCTAGATTCAGATCCCTAGCACCCCCGTAAACTATTGAGCATGGTTGAGTGTCTGTGATGCCTGCACTGAGGAGGCAGAGACATCAGAATCCATGGGCTCAGTAGCCAGCCACTTTGGAAGAAACACCAAGCTCCATTTCAGTTGCAAGAAATGAGGTAGGGAGTGACTGAAGCAGACTCAAAACCATCCTCAGGTCTCCATGTACATGTGTCCCGCCATAAACACATACATACCCAAGCACGGGAAGACACACTCATACACATACGTACAATAAACAAACAAGGTTTCCACCATAGTCATTGTACCCTGCCTTCTCCCTGAACTATCTTCATGTAAATTCTTCCTATAAAACTTCTAAATTCTTCCTTTTCTTAACCTAGCCTGGCCACAAAGATACCTCTCCCCACCCACTTTGCTCTATCTCTCTTGATCTCTTTTTGCTTTCTCTCTCACCTCTGGAATTTTCCAAATACTGTTCCTTACACATAGAAAGATTGCTGTATTTTCATTCAATGAGTGACAAAATTATGTTTTCCAAAGAGTACCTTAAAGATCTCATGACAAGCAGATTCTCTAAATACATTTTATCTTTTACTGAACAACTTTGCCACATTCAGTATTTGGTTGGTGTTTTATAAACAAAAAGCCGAACTGAAACTGACCTCTTCATAGGAACTGACAAGTTTTGTGCTTTAAGTACTAGCAGGAGCGTTCAATTCATTCCTATCACCGGTGCCACAAAATGGAGCTTCCCGACTGGGGAATGTCACCTTCTCTGGCCTGGGTGGCACCCTGAAGATGAAGCCAACGCCGAGGGCAGGATGGCAAGTACGGTGTGGTGCGGGAAGTACTGTGCCCCAGCCAGCCAGCCAAATCCCTCGAATCAAATCTGGCACGAGCGGAGCGACAGCTGTCACTGTCAGATTGCTCCTTCATCCTTGACATGACCTCCCAAGAGATGCTCCAATTTTATGTCTAAAAGCCTGAGTAATCTTTACAAGTCTGGACAGGGAAAAGGAGAAAACCATTTTACGACTTGGCAAGGCCAGCCGTATCGACAGTCCACCTAGAAACAGACCTGGAGTCTCCACGCTTCGCGGGAGCATCTGGTTCCACGTCCGGAAGCTGGAAGCCTGACCGCGTTAGTGATTCCAATCAGCTTGCCCACCTTCCCACATCGTTTCAGTCAGCTGACTCACATTCTCTCGGGTTCTAAAGCACATCATGCACGATTCCTAGGAAATTCTGTGAGGCAGCTATCTCACCTTAAAAATGGCAACATTCTAGAGGGGCCTGAAACAGAATAACTGCACAATAAATTTAGAATGTCTTCAAAATGACACATGAGATAAAACTGCTAATTACTAATCAAGCGAATTTAAGTATTTTAAGTTATATAACTCACATCGTCTTTCTATTTTATTAAATGAGAAAATATTTATTTTAATTTGGTCTAATGTTTTGATTTTCTGTTGTGTTAACTAGCTATTCTAAAATAAATATGATCTGAGACATGAAAACCCCACACACAAGAAAGAGGTTTTTTGTTTTTTTTTTTGTTTGTTTGTTTTGTTTTTTTGCTATAGTACAAGTTGGACCTTATAAATAAGATATCTAATAAGAACCAATTGTGTGTGGTATAAAATATTGTTAAATAATTGTGGAACAAAAGATCTTCTTTTACTTAAATTTCTTATGTTTATAGGGCTTCACATAATTTTATTAAGAAGTTTGATACTTTCAGCTGTATTTTTGAAAATAGTTTATTCTTCCATGCTTTTTGTAAAGTTCAGGGTAGTAAATATTTTAAGGTTTGTTGCTCTGTCAAAAGAAAGAAACACTCTGGAGAGGGAAAACTTGGGAAAGTATGTTGAACCAGGACCTTTACAGAAAAATTCTATGTCATTTGCCCGTGTTAACACATTTAATCCTCACACAAACACACTTAGATGGGTACTCTTGAAATTCCTACCTCCATAAACAGAGTAATTGAGGTCTGCCCCAATTGAAGTAAGATAAGTTTCCCAAGGTCACAGCGAACCTGCTCTGAATGATCATATTTTTAAAGACCTTGCTGCACTACTGGTTTTCTAACAGACCATGAGAAGAAATTATTATTAAAAAAAACAAGTTAAATACCCCCTTACTAGGGGGTATTTGGTGCCAGATCACAGTAATGACAGAAAGGACTGTCTAATATCCTTACAACAGACTCTGTTTAACCATCCCAAATGAGCCTCTCTTATTTATAGCATGCTGCTGACACACTGTGCCACTAATAGCTTTCTGATTCATTTTCCAGATAGAATAACCATATGAGCATTATTGGCATAAATAAAACAATATTCCTATGAAGAAAGGGAAAGAAACAGATGATAAAATGAGGAAAGTAAAAACGATAAAATTAAACGCTGAGGCAGGAAACCGGCCAGATATGGTGGCTCACAATGATAATGCCGGCCTCTGGGATGTAGAGGCAGGAGAATTAAGAAGGAGTTCAAAATCATCATCAGTTACATGTAAAGTTTGAAGTCATTCTGGACTACAGAAAACCCAGTTCCAATGACCAAAAGTCAAGCATGCAACATACACATGGTTGAGCTTTTAAAGAGATAAATGAAAACTGGCTTAAAGATTAATGATCTAGGCTATCATTCAGGAAAGCTTTCCTAGAATTAACAACATGCAAAAATGTTCTGTTTACTCAGACTACACAAGAATCAGGGAGAAACAGAAACCTAACAGTAGCTGGAGATAGGTTTACAAGTAGCCACTTGTCTGTGCCTGATTAACTGAACATTCAGTAGTACATACCAAATTAATAAATATTAAATGCTGTACTTGGAAAATAGAGATCGTGTCCTTGCCTCAAATATCAATAACATTCACCACCAACAAGCCAGCAAATGAGTTCCAAAAAGTAAAAAGGATCCACTCACAGAGTACAAAACTCCGTTTTAAAAATAAAATCAACCTGGCTCTTTAAATATACCCTGAACAAGGATGACAGCAATAAACATGATAACATGGAAGAAGCAATGCTCCCGAAGGTCTCAACAAAGAACTACAGAATGTTGAGTGTAGAAACAGTCTTCCTTGGGGAAGAGCACACCGGTTGGTTACCCAGTACCAAATGGTTACCCCTGAAAACATCCATACAAGTAACTCTATACAGACTGAGCAGGTTGTATTTAAGGGTGCGTGTATGTGTGTGTACATATCTGTAAAAGGGGCCCTGAAAGACTCTACCAGCCGTGTATCAAAGCAGATGCTGAGTACAGGGAATCCTATGAAAGAAGGGGGAGATGAAAGTCCTGGAGTGCACAGGAGCTCTACAAAAGCAACAGAACCAAAAAATCTGGGCCCAGGGGTCTTTTCTGAGACTGATACTCCAACCAAAGACCATGCATGGAGATTACTTAGAACCCCTGCACGCATGTAGCCCATGGTTACATCAGTCTCCCAAGTGGGTTCCCTAGTAAGGGGAACAGGGACTGTCTCTGACATGGACTCAGAGGATAACTCTTTGATCATCTCCCCCTGATGGGGAAGCAGCTTTATCAGGCCACAGAGAAGGACAATGCAGCCAGTCCTGATGAGACCTGATAGGTCAGGGTCAGATGGAAGGAGAGGTCCTATCAGTGAACTAAGGGAGGAGCAAGGAAGGAAAAGAGGGAGGAAGAGTGGGACTGGGAGGGTATGGGGGGATGTATCCCCCCCATATGGGATACAAAGTGAATAAATTGTAATTAATAAAAAAAAATTAAAAAAAAGAAAAATTAAAAAAGAGAAGAAAAGAAAAAGGGGCCATGCATTTGAAAGGGAGCAGGAAGGGGAGGTATAGGAAGGTTTGGAGGACAGTAAGGGAAATTATATTATTGTATTAAACTCTCAAAAATCAATTTAAAAATAAGCAACATCTGTTCCAACTTAAAAAGTTTAGAAAATAAAAACAAGAAAACCAGAATAGCCATGTTTTCAAGACTGTCATCACTAGTAGCAAATTGGGCCTCAGCTTCCAGGTGACAGAACCTGGTGTGGATAAACACAGGACAAGATACTAAAGGAATTATACCTAGGAGTGGTATAGCT
This sequence comes from Psammomys obesus, assembly GCF_907164565.1. Lineage (NCBI taxonomy): Eukaryota > Metazoa > Chordata > Mammalia > Rodentia > Muridae > Psammomys > Psammomys obesus. The sequence continues at coordinate 2,388,800 of NW_026590663.1, read as the reverse complement.
GGATCTTGAGGAAGCGCTATTCCTAATTGTCTGAGAAAGCACCAGATTGATTTCCAAAGTGGTTGTACAAGTTTACATTCCCACCAGCAGTGGAGGAGGGTTCCCCTTTCTCCACAGCCTCTCCAGCATCTGTTGTCACTTGAGTTTTTTATTTTAGCCATTCTGATAGGTGTCAGGTGAAATCTCAGGGTCGTTTTCATTTGCATCTCTCTGATGGCTAAGGACATCAAGCATTTCTTTAACTGTTTCTCTGCCCTTCTGTATTCCTCTACTGAGAATTCTCTGTTTAGCTCTGTACCCTGTTGTTTAATCGGATTGCTTGATTTGCTGCTTTTTAACTTCTTTAGTTCTTTATGTATTCTGGATATCAACCCTCTGTCAGATATAGGGTTGGTGAAGAACCTTTCCCAGTCTGTAAGCTGCTGTTCTGTTCTAACAGCAGTATCTTTTGCTTTACAGAAGATATTCAGTTTCATGAGGTCCCATTTATTGATTGTTGCTCTTAGAGACTGTACTGTTGCTGTTCTGTTCAGGAAGTTGTCTCCTGTGTCAATGAGTTCTAGACTCTTCCCCACTTTTTCATCTAACTGATTTAGTGTGTCTGGTTTTATGTTGAGGTCTTTGATGCACTTGGACTTCAGTTTTGTGCAGGGTGATAAATATGGATCTATTTTTATTTGTCTGCATGTAGACATCCAGTTGGACATCCTTGTTGAAGATGCTATCTTTTTTCCATTGAATGGTTTTGGCTTATTTATCAAAAATCAAGTATCCGTAGTGTGGGTTTATTTCTGGGCCTTCTGTTCAATTCCATTGATCCACCATTCTGATTCTATGCCAGTACCATGCAGTTTTTATTACTATTGCTCTGTAGTACAGCTTGAGATCAGGGATGGAGATGCCTCCAGACGATCTGTTGTTATACAGGATCATTTTGGAAACTCTGGGTTTTTTGTTCCTCCATATGAAATTGATAATTTTTCTCTCAAGATCTATAAAGAATTGTGTTGGTATTTTGATGGGAATTGCATTGAATCTGTAGATTGCTTTTGCCAGAATAGCCATTTTGACTGTTAATTCTACCGATCCATGAGCATGGGAGATCCTTCCATTTTCTGATATCTTCTTCAATTTCTTTCTCCAAAGACTTGAAGTTTTTCTCAAACAGGTCTTTCATTTGCTTGGTTAGAGTCACACTAAGGTACTTTATCTTATTAATGACTATTGTGAATGGTGTTGTTTCCCTAATTTCTTTCTCAGCCTTTTTGTCTTTGGTATTCTGATTTTTTTGAGTTAATTTTGTATCCAGCCACTTTGCTGAAGATATTTATCAGCTGACGGAGTTTTCTGGTTGAATTTTTGGGGTCACTTAGGTATACTATCATATCATCTGCAAATAGTGAGACTTTGTACACGACAAGGACATTTGCTCAACCATGTTTGTAGCAGCTTTATTCGTAATAGCCAGAACCTTGAAACAACCCAGATGTCCATCAACAGAGGAATGGATAAAGAAATTGTGGTACTTTTACACAATGGAATACTACTCAGCAATTAAAAACAAGGAAATCATGAAATTTGCAGGCAAATGGTGGGACCTAGAAAAGATAATCCTGTGTGAGATATCCCAGGAGCAAAAAGGCACACATGGTATACACTCACTTATATAGACCTATAATATAGGATAAACATACTGAAATCTATACAACTTCTTGTTTATCTAAAATAGATAAACAAGAAGGAGGACCCGGGGTAATATGATCAATCCTCACTTAGAAAGACAAATGGGATGGACATTGGATGTCGGAGCAAACAATTAACAGGACAGAAGCCTACCACAGAGGGCCTCTGAAAGACTCTACCTAGCAGTGTATCAAAGCAGATACTAAGACTCATAGCCAAACCTTCGGCAGACTGCAGACTGAAAGAAGGGGGAGTTAATATGACCTAGAGAGGATAGGGGCTCCACAAGGACCAAATATATCAGGGCACAGGGGTCTTTTATGAGACTGTTTCTCCAACCAAGGACCATGTATGGATATAACCTAGAAACTCTGCTCGGATGTAGCCCCTGGCAGCTCAGTATCCAAGTGGGTATCCTAGTAAGGGGAACAGGGACTATTTCTGACATGAACTCAATGGCGGGCTCTTTGACTTCTCTGCCCCCCACCAAGGGAGGAGCAGGCCTGCTAGGCCACAGAGGAAGACATTGCAGCCAGTCCTGAAGATACCTGATAAACCAGGGTCAGATGAAAGGGGAGGAGGTCCTCCCCTATCAGTGGACTTTGAAAGGGGCAGGGAGGAGATGAAGGAGGGAGGGTGGGATTTGGAGGGATGAGGGAGCAGGCTACAGCTGGGATACAAAGTTAATAAACTGTAACTAATATTAAATTTTTTTTAAAAAAAATTAAAAATGATACTAAAGGATTGGGCCAGCTTGAAAGGTGGGAAATGGTGGGAATGAAGAATCACCATATTATGCTAGAAGTAAAGTTTCATGAATTAGCATTGCATTAACATGGGAATGGTGGTTGGAATACATAAATATAATTCTATGAAAGTCTAGGAGAATGAAGGACCACAGGGACAGGAACCTTAGGTCCTCCCTCACCAAATCTCTCTAGTTTAAAGTTGGGGAAGTGGTTGCATGTCTTATGGTTTCAGTCTTATACTCATTGCTCGTTAAATTTATTTAAGAAAATTAAAATGCCTTTGTCTTTGTCTTTCTGGGTTTTAAGTTTAAGGAACTTGTTTGTTTGTTTTGTTTTTTTTTAATCGAGTGTAGCTGATACATGATTTTGATGGAGCTGATGTATGTTAAGTAGTTTTTTTGTGTTTTGGGGTCTTTCTGAGGAGAAATGTATATGGAAAGACTTGTGCAATTGACTTAAATTTGCTAAAGATACTTTAAACTTTTGTAACAATGGATAAATACATTTGCAGCAGTGTGGTGAAGGGTCTTTAACCTTAGGTAACTGAGTGATTCCTTTGTTAAAAACACTTCTCATTTTAAAATAAAAGACACAAATTTGGAACTAGAGAAATGGCTCAGCGGTTGGAAATACATATAGTCCTTGCAGAGGATGGGGTTCTATTCATTCAGCTCACAATTACCTGGCATTCCTACTTCAGCGGATGTAACGCCCTCTTCTGGCCTCCACGGGCACCTTCACTCGCATGCACACAGTCTCTCTCTCAATCTCTGTCTCTCTCTCTGCCTCTGTCTCTATATTTCTCTCTCACGTGCACACACACAAGTTTAAAATTGGTTGTTTGTTGCTATTCAAGTTAAACACCTTCTTAAAAATACAAGACAAAATAAATCACAAGCTGAAATTTCAGAATATCTCTAAATAGAAATTCATGAATATTATAGTGATTCAACGAAAGAACCAGAAAGAGAACCAGGAAAAATAATAAAAATGAAAGAAAATTTATGACCAGTAAACTTTGAGTAGAAAACAGAGAAATGTAGAATCAATGCATTCAGCTGCATTGATGGAACCGTAAATGTGGTGAAGCCACTCTCTGTAACGTGCAAGGAGAAGAAGGCGAATGGTTCATGAGATGTGCAATGGTGATCAAAAAGATGCCTGTCGGGGAGCAGACACGAAAAACTGAGGGTTGAAGGAATTTTTCTCATTACTGGGAGGATGAGTCTACATGAAATGCAAATAATTTTCCAGGAAAAAAAGACTATCCCAAATTGATACTAAAAGAGCTAGAGAAATGGAAAATGCTGCCCCACGGCTGAACAAGAATAGGTATTAGAAAGAGGAAGTTCTATCTGAGAGCAGCAGCCTTTAAAACTCAAGAAGGAAATTCTATCAAATCCTTGACACAACATATTTTCAATAGATTTCTCGGCTTGTCCAGTTAATATAAAAGCAAACACAAAACAAAAACAAACCTTTCATTCCTCCATGAACAAATACAGGGTGAAACCTCAACCAATATTTCACAAGAAAAATCAACAGAATAAGAAAAAAGTCGAGGTAAACTATTAACAAAGGAATCCACTATATTTTAAAATATCCTTTTAGAATGGAATTAAATAGAGTGTTTTGAAAATAAGATATGGATTAATATGTTTACCATGTTAGTAAGAAAAATTCTATACTCATTTTGATATAAAGAATTCTATTAAAGATTTTTTTTACTTTTTTTATTTTTTCTTAATTACACTTTATTCAATTTGTATCCCCCCATAAGCCCCTCCCTCCTCCCCTCCCGATCCCACCCTCCCTCCCCTTTCTGCATGCATGCCCCTCCCCAAGTCCACTGATAGGGGAGGTTCTCCTCTCCTTTCTGATCTTAGTCTATCAGTTCTCATCAAAAGTGGCTGCATTGTCCTCTACTGTGGCCTGGTAAGGCTGCTCCCCCCTCAGGGGGAGGTGATCAAAGAGCAGGCCAATCAGATTATGTCAGAGGCAGTCCCTCTTCCCATTACTATGTAACCCACTTGGACACTGAACTGCCATGGGCTACATCTGTGCAGGGGTTCTAGGTTATCTCCATGAATAGTCCTTGGTTGGAGTATGAGTCTCTGGGAAGTTTCCTGTGTTCAAATTTTCTTGTTCTGTTGCTCTCCTTGTGGAGTTCCTGTCCTCTCCAGCTCTTACTAGTTCCTACTTCTTACATAAAATTCTATTCACTCTGCCTGACAGTTGGCCATCAGGCTCAGCATCTGCTTTGATAATCTGCAGGGCAGAGGCTTTCAGACCTCTGTGGTAGTTTCCTAGTTTGTTTCCTGTTTTCTTCTTCTGGCTTTCAGAGGCCCTCTGTAGCAGGTTCCTAGATTGTTTCCTGTTTTCTTCTTCTTCTGATGTCCATCCTCTTTGCCTTTCAGGTGGGAATTGAACATTTTAGTTAGGGTCCTCTCTCTTGCTTAGTTTCTTTAGATGGACAGATTTTAGTGGGTTTGTCCTATGTTGTATGTCTATATGAGTGAGTATATACCATGTGTGTCATTTTGCTTCTGGGACAACTCACTCAGGATGATCCTTTCCAGGTCCCACCATTTACCTGCAAATTTCATGATTTCCTTATTTTTCATTGCTGAGTAATATTCCATTGTATAGATGTACCACAATTTCTGCATCCATTCTTCAGTTGAGGGGCATCTGGGTTGTTTCCAGCTTCTGGCTATTACAAATAAAGCTGCTACAAACATGGTTGAGCAAATGTCCTTTTTGTGTACTTGAGCCTCTTTTGGATATATACCTAGGAGTGGTATGGCTGGATCTTGAGGAAGTGCTATTCCTAGTTGTCTGAGAAAGCGCCAGATTGATTTCCAGAGTGGTTGTACCAGTTTACATTCCCACCAGCAGTGGAAGAGGGTTCTCCTTTCTCCACAACCTCTCCAGCATGTGTTGTCCCTTGAGTTTTTCATCTTGGCCATTCTGAAGGGTATAAGATGAAATCGCAGGGTCATTTTGATTTGCATTTCCCTAATGGCTAATGATGTTGAGAATTTCTTTAAGTGTTTTTCTGCCATTCTATATTCCTCTACAGAGAGTTCTCTGTTTAGCTCTGTTCCCGATTTTTAAAATTGGATTACTTGGTTTGCTGCTTTTCAGCTTCTTTAGTTCTTTATATATACTGGATATTAGTCCTCTGTCAGATAAAGGGTTGGTGAAGATTCTTCCCAAACTGTAGGTAGACAACAGTGTCCTTTGCATTACAGAAGCTTTTCAAGTTCATGAGGTCCTATTTATTGATTGGTGCTCTTAGAGCCTGTGCTGTTGGTGTTCTGTTCAGGAAGTTGTCTCCTGTGCCAATGAGTTCTAGGGTCTTCCCCACTTTTTCTTCTAATTGATTTAATGTGTCTAGTTTTACGTTGAGGTCTTTGATGCACTTGGACTTTAGTTTTGTGCAGGGTGATAAGTATGGATCTATTTGCATTTTTCTACATGTAGACATCCAGTTAGACCAGCACCATTTGTTGAAGATGCTATCTTTTTATCCATTGTATGGTTTTGGGCATCTTTGTCAAAGATCAGGTGTCCATAAGTTTGTGGGTTTATTTCTGGATCTTCTGTTCAATTCCATTGATCCACCATTCTGATTCTATGCCAGTACCATGAAGTTTTTATTACTGTTGCTCTATAGTACAGCTTGAGATCAGGAATGGAGATACCTCCAGAAGATCTTTTATTGTAGAGGATTGTTTTAGCAATTCTTGGTTTCTTGTTATTCCATACGAAGTTGAGAATTTTTCTTTCCAGCTCTGTAAAGAATTGTGTTGGCAATTTGATGGGAATTGCATTGAATATGTAGATTGCTTTTGGTAAGATGGCCATTTTTACTGTTAATCCTGCCAAGCCATGAGCATGGGAGATCTTCTGATATCTTCTAATTCTTTCTTCAGAGACTTGAAATTTTTTTTCATACAAGTCTTTGACTTGCTTGGTTAGAGTTACACCAAGGTACTTTATGTCATTTGTGGCTATTGTGAAGGGTGTTGTTTCCCTAATTTCTTTCTCAGCCCTTTTGTCTTTTGTATACAGGAGGGCTACTGATTTTTTTTTTTTTTAGTTAATTTTGTATCCAGCCACTTTGCTGAAGGTGTTTATCAGCTGTGGGAGTTCCCTGGTAGAATTTTTGGGGTCACTCAGGTATACTATCATACCACCTGCAAATAGTGATAATTTGAATTCTTCCTTTCCAATTTGTATCCCCTTGATCTCCTTCAACTGTCTTATTGCTCTAGCAAGAAATTCCAGAAGTATGTTGAAGAGATATGGAGAGAGTGGGCAGCCTTACTTTGTCCCTGATTTCAATGGGATTGCTTTAAGTTTCTCTCTGTTTAGTTTGATGTTGGCTATAGGCTTGCTGTATATTACCTTTACTATGTTTAGATATGTGCCTTGTATCCCTGATCTCTCCAACACTTTAAACATGAATGGATGTTGGATTTTGTCAAATGCTTTTCAACATCTAAGGAGATTATTATGTGTTTTTTTCCATTTGTTAATATGGTGGATCACATTGATGGATTTCCATATGTTGAACCACCCCTGCATACCTGGGATGAAGCCTACTTGGTCATAGTGGATGATATCTTTGATGTGATCTTGTATGCAAAATATTCAACAAAATACTTGCAAACCGAATACAAGAACTATTAAAGATTTTTTAAAAACTCAGTATAATAGAAACTTCTAACATTATAGATTATAACTGACATTTTGACTCAAAGAAAACATTGTATGTAATAGAGAAACTTTTTTCTTAAAAGAAACAAATACAGATACCAGCCTTTCTGGTATGAGCATATGGTGTTTCAGCTGCTCGTCCCCTTTCAGCATTTGTTTTGGAACAGCTGGATTTGATCCTTGAATCATTTCTTTTATGCAGCTACCATGAAGCTAAGCAGTGTTGGTGGATGGCTCTAGAGAAACTCTGCAGTTGGAAAGATGTGCTTGTTTCTTTCTAAAGAACAAACTGTTGATTGATCCAATAGATAAATAGGCAGCTCAAGTGCGGGAAATGTCAAATGGACAATAATCATAGCATATCTGTCATATCATAGCACACCAAGACTGTTCTCAACAGGTAAATTATTTCATTATAAACATGTTTAGAATATTAAAGAGCAATAAAATAACCATTTCATAACCCCCAAAGTGAAAGTAACCTTTGAAACTACAGCCTGAATTCTAGATGCTGGAGGATCTAACTAATAAATTCATCTTTGTAAACTCAAGAGCAGAACAACAAACCTTCTACATCATGAAAACAACATATGCAAAGTCAAAAGGCGTGACACACTGGGTAAAAGCTCTCTCAGCTTCACTAGAACCCTTGCATGCGAAGAGGGCGCATCAATTAGTAAGAAAAATAGTAACAACTCAGAAGAAAACAGATTGTACGGACAGATGTCTTACAGCAAATGAGTCTTAATGGCTCATGAACACATGAAAAGATGTCCTTCGCACTTAATAAGAGAATCCTAACTCAAAATTATGGTAAACTATGACGTTGGCAAGATAAACTTCAGACATTGCTAACACCGCCTTGGGAAGCATGTCAAGGTGAGGGCTTGCCCCTGTGATGAAGTGACGAGTTGGTACGAAGTCAAGGTCTGGGGTGTTGGCATCGCTTGCCACCCTCACATCATTTTGTCGCCTCCACCCCAGCAATTCCACTTCTGGGACTTTACAGAGGTGATTTACTTGTGGTTAAACAATGTTGTTTATTACAGCAAGGATTTGCAAATGACCTAATATTCGTCCATGCAGAATTACTCACATAGATTATATCTTTAATAGAATACAATGTTATTGTTAGAAAAGGAAACTCTCATTGTTAATAGAGATCTTCAAAATGCCTTTCATGGGGGAGGAAGGGTAAGTCTATGACAGTCTAGTGCACTGTGGCGGTGCTTTACTTAGAAAAAAATAATTTCCACAAAGATGAAAAAAACACTCCTGGGTGATTAATGAGGAAGATGCAGAAGACAGCAGGCAATGGACAGGAAGGAGAGACAACTTTTCAACACTTACTTTTTAAATTTCTGATGTTTTCTGTACTTATTAAGTTAAAAATAAACATTTTTAAAACCTGTGATAAATATTCATAGGCTGCCAACAGACTGCAAAGCTGAATTTTAACTTTAACCTAGTTCTGTTACACACTTGTAAGCCTGGAGTGATGTGGCATTCATTTACATTTTGATGCTTTTCCCTTAGGCTTTCTGCATGCTAGGTTTTGCTGAAAATGCTGTCTCAGAACTCAGTCACAGCCTGCTAATTCCCCGATACAATAAGCATTTTTCCTTTCGTCTCGTCATGCTGCTATGCACGCATGCTCCGTAACGGGAACACGTTTGTAAGCGCTTTGCCGCCTCTGGAGCCCTCACAAGCTCAGGATCTCCAGCTGAGGACTCACTGCCTACTGAGTTGTGGTGATCACGTGGAGGAGCAGAAAGATGAGATGACATTTTTGTGTTTCAGTTGCCCTGGTCAAATGTTGCGTCACCCATGACCCTGGCTGCAACTTGGGAGTATTTACCGTCTCTGCCTTTTAGCCGTCAAGACTCTTCTTGCCCAAATCTGAAGATCTTTGGTGGAAGAGACAAAAAGTAATCATGCATTTGAATACTTAGTTTTCCTCAAGTTACTGTTTTGTACGTGGAGGATGATACAAAGAATATCTAGAACTGGGGTAAAGAATCGGCACAGAGCTTTGGCAACTGTATTACCTGGGTTCAAATTCCAGCCTCTTTCCTAGTTATTTCCAGACATATTTAAGCTCGCTCTCTCTCTCTCTCCAGGTTGCTACAACTATACCTTCCTTGCTCGTTTCTCACTCAAGTGTAAGTGTCGTGAAAATAGTGCCTAATCCATTGGGCTTTCACGCTGTGTTTCTGAGGTAAGAAAAGTAAACTGCAGCCGGGCATGATGGCACACACCTTTGATCCCAGCACCCGAGGAGGTTGGGGGGGGGGGGAACTTTGTGAGTTCCAGGCCAAACTGGTCTGCAAAGGGAGTCCAGGACAACCAAGGCTACACAGAGAAATGCTGTCTCAAAGAAATAAAAAAAATAAATAAAAATAAATAAAAAAGAAAGAAAAGAAAAAAGAGAAAGAAATGTAAAAGCATTTGAGCCACTCCCAGAATCCATTTCTTGTATCTCTTATTTTATTTTAAATAAAAACGTCAACACTGAATCCAGACTAAGAAATCTAAGTTCAAGTTCTTGAAAATAATTTTATTTGCTTTTGAAAAAATTTGGTTTGTGTTTTAGATACATGTTATGAGTTTCAGTTCTTGCAACTATAAATTTAAATTCTGAAATATAATCTCCTATGCACTATCAAATATTGAACCATCTCTCTAGACCTTTGCTTGATTTCCAATACAGCAGTCACTTAAATTATAACAGACAAATAATCTTATTATTAAGAGATAAACTGTCAGTGCTGGAGAGATGGCTCAGAGGTTAAGGACACTGGCTATTCTTCTGAAAGTCCAGAGTTCAATTCCCAGCAACTACATGGTGACTCATGAGATTTGGTGGCTTCTTCCGGCCTGCAGGCATACACGCAGCAGAATACTACATAAATAATCAATCAATCATTAAATAGATAGATTTTTTTTAAAAAGGGATAAACTGTCTCTGATGTTGAAAATTTTAAAACACAGGGTTTTAGCAATTTCTTGTATTGAGGAATAAAGCCAAAAAATGCCATTTAAAAATATACCCTTACAAAAACAAACTTACAATAAGCAAGATGCATTTAAGTGAACCCCATAAGTTTAAATACCTACTAGATATCAATTTTAAAGAGCCTCAAAGCTGCTAATGGTGGCACATGCCTACAATAACAGTACTTGGAAGCTGAAGGTAGAGGGATTAGAAGTCAAATCATTTTCAGCCATATAGCAAATTGAGGCAAGTCTATGCTTTCAGCAAGAAAACCAACCAAACAAAATGTAACTAATTAAGAGTCAATCATACTGGCACAGTCAATAATCCCAGTACCTGGGAGGCAGAGGTAGAAGGATCAAAATTTGAAACCAGTCTGAGGAGCACAGTGGTACCTTGTCTCAACAAATTCACAAACAAAGTGCTAATCTGACCTCGCCAAGCTGAAATCTGAGTTACATCTGTATTTATTTTTGAAAAGTTAGCTCTCATATTCCTTTGTCTGCTTGGCTAAAGCCAGTGTGCTCTCGGCCACTGAGCTCTCCAGGACTGCTTTACATCCCTGCTTCACCTTCTCTTAACCCTACCGCCACGTAGCCTAAACCGCCTCATCTTGACTTGGCAGCAAACAGAACGTCTGACTTTGCCCTTTGGTTTAAGATATTACAAAGCCGAAGTTCTAGGTTATATCCATAGATGGTCCTTGGTTGAGTGTCAGTCTCAGAAAAGACCCTGTGCCCGGATATATTTGGTCCTTGTAGAGCTCCTATCCTTTCCATATCATACTAACTTCCCTTCTTTCATGATTCCCTGCACTCTGCCGAGGGTTTGGTTATGAGTCTTAGTGTCTGCTTTGAAACACTGCTAGGTAGAGTCTTTCAGATGCCTTTTGTGGTAGACTCCTGTCATACGTTCAATGCACATCCCATTTGTCTTTCTCAGGGGAGGAGCAGTCTGTTAGGCTACAGAGGAGGACTTTGCAGCCAGCCCTGAAGGTACCTGATAAAACAGGGTCAAATGAAAGGGGAGGAGGTCCTCCCCTATCAGTAGACTTGGAAAGGGGCAGGGAGGAGACCAGGGAGGGAGTGCGGGGTTGGGGAGGGAATGAGGGAACGGGATACAGCTGGGACACAGAGTTAACAAAATGTAACTAAAAAGAAAAATAAAATTAAAAAAAAATAAAATGTAACTGATAAGAAAAAAATAAAATTAAATTAAAAAAAAGAAAAATAAATTAAAAAAAAAAGATATTACAAAGCACGTTATTTTCCCTGAAACTGCCTGCTGCGTCAGGTGCCTTCCTCCAGAGCTGATACTTCAGAGTTCATATTCCATCAGCCTCGCTTTGTTACTAAGTCTGCATTTCCCACTAGACTTCTGAACTTCTCAAGACTTGGCATTCTCTTTAGTGAACTCTGCCTCTTTTCTTACTGTGTGCTGTTGTCTTCAACTTTACTCCATAACACATGTATCTGTTCCCTTTGGGTCCACAATCTGGTCATTTCTGGTATTGTTCCTCTCTATGAATACATTTGTGTTTTATCTTCTGCATCCATTAAACCACCCATCCACCCTCCATCCTTCTTTTTATTTTTACTTTTTTATTAATTTTTATTTTTTAATATTAATCACAGGTTTTTTACTTTGTATCACAACCATAGCCCCCTCCCTCATTCCCTCCTAATCCCACCCTCCCTCTCTCATCTCCTCTCTGCCCCTTTCCAAGTCCACTGCTAGGGGAGGTCCTTCTCCCCTTCCATCTGACCCTAGCTTATCAGGTATCTTCAGGACTGGCTGCAATGTCCTCCTCTGTGGCCTATCAAGGCTGTTCCTCCCTCAGGGAGCGGGGGCAGGTAAAAGAGCCAGTCATTGAATTCATGTCAGAAATGGTTCCTGTTCCTCTTACTAGGGAAACCCACATGGATACTGAGCTACCATGGGCTACATCTGAGCAGGGGTTCTAGGTTATATCTATACATGGTCCTTGGTTGGAAAAACAGTCTCATAGAGGACCCCTGTGCCCTGATATATTTGTGTCACTTCTAGGCATATATCCAAAAGAAGCTCAAGTTCACAACAAGGACATTTGTTCAACCATGTTTGTAGCAGCTTTATCCATAATAACCAGAACCTGGAAATAACCCAGATGTCCATCAACAGAGGAATGGATAAAGAAATTGTGGTACTTTTACACAATGGAATACTACTCAGAAATTAAAAACAAGGAAATTGTGAAATTTGCAGGCAAATGGTGGGACCTAGAAAAGATCATCCTGAGTGAGGTATCCCAGGAGCAGAAAGACACACATGGTATATACTCACTTATATAGTCCTGTAAGATAGCATAAACATACTAAAATATGTGCACCTAAAGAAGATAAACAAGAAAGAGGACCCAGGGTAAGATGATCAATCCTCACCTAGAAAGACAAATGGCATGGACATGGGAAGTAGTAGAAAACAAGTAACAGGGCAGGAGCCTACCACAGAGGGCCTCTGAAAGACTCTACCTGGCAGTGTATCAAAGCAGATGCTGAGACTCATAACCAAACCATTGGTAGAGTGCAGGAAATAATATGTAAAGGGGGGAGTTAATATGACCGGGAGAGGATAGGACATCCTCCTTTTTAAACTGCCACATTATCTTGAGTAAAAGTTCTGCATTGTCACTCGGATCCTTTTCGTGATTCTGAAATTATTTTGTGTTCGTGCATTAGAGGAGAAAAAATACTTAAATGGGCAGCACAGAGAAGCAGAAAAGTCTATTTACTTTGGGGAAATAAGTGACCTGAATATAAAATCGGTTCTATTGACCAGCTGTGTTTCTGTTGACAAGCCATTTTCTGAACTTCGCCAAATTGTTACAAATATTACATGGAAGAGATGAAAAACTATTATGTTGGCTCCAAAAGCAATGGCAGTACCATTTTCACTATTGTTATTTCTGTGTAAAACAGCACTTTCTTTACAGTGTTGATAAACAGAATGTTTATCACAAGATGTTTAATAAGTGTATAAGACATATTTCTAGAAGCTAAGAAAAGTGATTTTAATTTTTAAAAACAGAAGAAAAATTAGGATTAAATGTAAACTGTGGGGCCTAACACAGTTCACCACAAAATATTGACTTGGATGGCAATTCTCATGAAGAGAAATTCTCACATAAAAATAATGGCTGTTTACTCAAGTGTTTCTGAAAGAAACGTTAGTATCAGTTGATTGCACCCATGGCAAGTTACAAGGATCCTGCCCTAATTTCATTGTGTTGCCGCTGATGAAAGATCTGGTTCTGTGAATAGGGAGAACTTAATTAGGGTCTTTTCAGAATAGCTCAGATTCTATATATTTTCCCTGTATCCATTGTGTGTGGTATCCACAGGCAACTACACTGAACTCCCTGGAGACTTTACACATCGGGGGAGTTTAATGGGCAAGGCTAATGACCAGAAAATATTAATGAGTTAGAAACAGACTCCTAGCTAAGATAAAGAAAATCGTAAGGGAACAATTCATATTAGAACTCAATTTGTAGCCAGGCATAGTGGCATACACCTTTAATTCTAGCACTTGACAGGTGGATCTCTGTGAGTTCGAGGCCAGTCTAGACAACATAGCTAGTTCCAAGACAGCCAGAACTTCATAATGAGACCCTGTTCAAACAAAAGAAACAAACAAAACCTCTCAATTTGTTTGCATTGTGCAATAATTCTCGAATGTAATTCCAAAGAGTAGAGATCTAAATTCCTTGTAAATATTATATACTATCCAAAATGCCTTTCATAAAACTTGAATAAATGCTTAATATGTTCTTTCTAAATTTTCTACAGCTTTTTAGCATATATTATTATGACTAACCCAAACCAAAGTCGCTAAAGTTGAGCTTAGCAATTACCATGAAAAGCCAAGACTTGCTAAATCTGTCAGGGGCAGCTAACTGCACAAAGTCTAGGCTTTTGATGGTTAAGCTGCTGTGACTTCAAGATTTCCCGCTTTTGGATATGGCTAAGATACCACTTCTCTTTAGTCAAATTATTACAAATTTTCAAAACCGTTCAAAAAGTCCAGTCTCTTTTGAGACTCAAAGCTGTCTCTCAACTGTGATCCCCCCGTAAAATCAAAACAAATTTACACACTTCCAAACACATGCCTTAGGGCCAGATTAAGCTTCCTCGTGTATTTTTTTTTTCAAAATTGTACATTTTAAGTATTTTTTTGCCCCACTCACTCTGTTTCATTGTAGCTCCACCAAAGAGTTATCAGTAATAAACATTCCACAACAGACGCTATGTTATGCTATCACAGGATTCCCTTTACCAGGAAATCAGCCCATTGCTTTTTAACTTATCATCAAGTAAACTCAGGACATGGGCAGAAAAGAGCCAGACTCCTTGACAACATTGCACAAATGGCTTCCAGCCAAGTTATGAATACACTCTGTGCTTCCTTCTGAAACTTTCTGATACAGATCTCCACCTTACACCTTGCTTTCATCAGTATTCTCTCATAGGCCTCTACTCTAATGAATGGTCTGTTAAGCTCTGCCGATAGCAGTCAACTATTTTTCTAGTCTCATGCGCTTCCAAAACCACGTAGTCAGGTTCTTCTGAGCAACAAACCCGCTCTCTGGTACTAACTTCTATGTTAGGTACTTCTGTGTGACTATGTTAAAATACCAGGGCTTGAAACAATGTACACAATGGAGAATTTGATTTATGGTTCCAAAGGTAAAGTCCAAAATAGCAGGAGAGGCATGGCAGCAACTGACCAGAGCAGGAAGCTGGCTGATCCCATTTCTATCCACATGCAGGAAGCAGAGAGAGTGAACTGTATGTGGGCAAGGCCATAAATAATCAATGCCCCCGCCCCGGGAAATACTCCTCCAGCAAGACTTCATGTCCTAACAGCTCCATAACGTACCCAAACCCCACCACCACCAAGTGCCAAATGTGTGAGCCTATGAGGTTCGTTTCTCATTCAAATAACCACAGATATTTACACAAAGCACACAGAAGAGAGTATGGTACCTTTTATTTTCATAAACTCTTACTATCAAATATAAGCCTTTAAATAAAGTGAGGAAAATTAGTTTTACCTGTAGGCTATTTTGAAAGATTTATGCAGAACAATTTTTGCTTCATAGCTAATCATTTTAAGTGAATATTCTATTTTGTTCATTAATATTTAGAAATTCAGGTAGTGATATATGAGAGGGAGGAAGAGATAACAAGGAGAAAGAAAGAGAAAGAGAGGAAGGAATTGTAGGAGAAAGAAAAATATCAATAACTTAAAAATTGAAGCTGTACATTGATCAATGTCAGAGTACTAAAAGTATAGGTCACTCTGAATTATAACCAATTCTAATGAACCTAACTTTTAAAAGGACTAAGACATGACTTAAGGGTGTGTTTTGATTATAAGATTCTCAGACATACATGGTCATTAATCATAGTAGCTTCTCTGCTAGTTCTTGATTTTCTGTACCAGGAAAAAGCCGTTACAATTCCATCCCAAAGATGAAGGGGTAGAGCAAGGAAATGAGCTACACAGGCTAGAAGATCCAAGGATTTGAGCAGATGTTGTTGCAATTGGAACCATGATGGAAGTTGCATCGTGCCTGATGTGAAGTGAGATTATAATTGGTCATGGCCTGAGGTTGATGAAAGACCCAGAGAAGCAAAGACTTAGAAATCCCTGAACCCTGTTATGCTTGCAGACCACAGTCTAGTATAGCTATTCTCTGAGAGGCTCAACCCAGCAGTAGATCGAAACAGATGCTGAGACCCACAGGCAAACATTAGATGTAGATTTAGGAATCCCGTGAGAGTGTCTGGGGAAGGATTGAGGGACCTGAAGGGTACAAGAACTCTACAAGAAGACCAACAGAGAAAACTAACCTCAGTCTATGAGGGCTCACAGAGACTGAACAACCAACCAAGGACCATGCATGGACTGGACCTAGGTCCCCTATACTTATGGAGCTGATGGGCAGCTTAGTCTTCTAAGAGGAGCAGGGCTATGTCTGACATGGACTCTGTTGCCTGTTTTTATCATTTCTTCCTGGCTGGGCTGGCTTGCCTGGCCTCAGTGGAAGAGAATACCCGCAGTTCGAATTGGACTTGATTACCGGGATGGGTTGGTAGAGGCCGGGGTCTCTGTTCTCTGAAGAGTAGGGAACGGGGTATGGGAGAAGACAGAGGGAGGATGATAACAGGTGAGGAAGCTACAATTAGGATGTAAAGTGAATAGATAGATAGATAGATAGATAGATAGATAGATAGATAGATAGATAAAATAATATGCTCCCCTGAACCTGAGAGGGTTAGCTAAGAATGAGCTCTAGAGCTCCAGAAAAGCTTTAGCCCAGAAACCAGGTAGTGGCCTCCATCAAAAAGAAAGCACTTATATCTGAATTATATCTTTATAAATCTAAAGTCATAAGAAGTCAGGTGGTTGAACCTTAAAGTAGATTCTGAAGAGCAGATTAAAATTTGCTAAGAAATAGTGTTTTACTTCTTTAAAGTAATGCTATAATGATAAAGTTACAAAATTATACATCTGACCTAAAACATTCACTTGATTTCGAGAAACAGGTTCCATTTTGAAATAACGACTTTGTGCAAGCATGTATTTAATGGTTCATTCTTTTAATGTGTAATAATAATCATACATCAAACATGGTGTCACAAGCCTTTAATCCCATCACTGAGGAGGGAAAATAGTCAGATCTCTACCCGTTCTGGGCCAAACAGATCTACAAAGTTAGTTTCAGGGCAGTCAGAGCTACATAGTGTGCCCTTAACTCAAAAAGTCAATTAATAAATATAACCTAAAGATCTAACAAGTCTTGTAATTTGAAAAATACATTCTTATATGGTATTCTTTTCTTAGTGTTGGTGAGAATTGTGGCTCACATACTGTACTGTGTTTTAACACATACGTGTCTCAGGTTTTGATCAGTTGTCCTCTATAAAATTAATCAGGTTAGTTCTGAACAGCAGGCGTGCTGTTATTCTCCTCGTCTTTTTGGCCAGTTCACAAATCATATAATACTACTTATCACCTACAATTGTCTCCCAGTTGTGTGCCCGTGCTGAGCCACTTTTCAAAGTTCTAGTTTGTGTGTGTGTGCTCATATGTGTGTGTGTGTGTATGTGAACATGATTTGGGGGGCCCTGCGTACCACAGCATATATGAGGAGGTCAGAGGACAACTTTGTGGAGTTGCTTTTTTCTTCCCGCCTTTATATGGGTCAAACTCAAGTGATCATCACTCACTGAACGCAGACTTCTAGTTTTAACACCAGCTTTAGTGGACTCCACAGTCATTTTGGGGGCTCACGGCGTTCATCACTTCGTGGACATATCAGGCGAATTTTGTACAGGGTTTAAGGATCTGAAGCTGTCACTGGTCCGGCTTCAGCATTAACGTTCAGTGCTCTCTGAGCGAGAATGACAGGATGCTGGTAGCATGACACACAAACACAAACTGGAGGAAAGAAATTTGGCAGTGAAGTAAGTACTCTGCTCAACACTGTTTTAAATACTTCAAGATTTTTTTAGGAGGAAAATGTAGATTTATGACAAATGTGAAAAGCAGCGAATAAAATATTTAGAGTCAGTACTTAGCAAAGATTTGATTCAAGGTAAATGAAGCTTTCTAAAAATTGCTTAAAGGAGAGAGCTCTGAATAATGTGTGTGCTGAGGTGATAAGGAAAGATTTTTTTTCTTATTAGAGACTAAAAAAATCCTTGGGTTGGAAGCAAGTAAGTTTTCCTTTTTGTATGTGTGATCTGGGTAGGAGAGGGCAAGGTCTTGGCAAATGTTTGGAAGCCACTTAAAGCCACTTTGTCGTCTTAGACTGACAGTTAGGGCTAAAGGAAGGAGAGTTAACATAGTCTATCTTCTTGAGCTAAACCAACCAGTGCAGAAGCAATACACTGATACATGGTCAGGAAGTGCTGCGTGCCTAAGTCAAACTCTAGATCCAGTGGATAGACCACATGCAGGAAAATGCAGGATTCTTGACTGCACAGATGTGGTGGCCAAAGGCTTAGGGTGGACCAGAATCTGGTATTTTGCTTAGAGACAGATGTTCTTTGGAACATTGTTTGAAAAACAGCGCTAAGCAGTATGGCAGATTTATCATTTCCTGCTAAAACAAAAAAAGAAATCTGGTTTGAGGAGTAAAATGAATGAAAATAACCCTGAAATGTGAAATGTAAATTTGCTCCATTTTCAGAAATTGCCAAAGTTTTGAAGGCAAAGCAGCTGTGCTTTGCATATTTATAAGCAGGCATTTACATCTGAGTACAGGGCCTATGCTCTGTCCTTTTACTCTCTGGATTTGGTCTTCTAACTGCTGAGATCTTTTCTTACAGGCTCTTCCGTGGGGCAGACATAACTAAAATGGTGAGTATAGATATTGGCAACAGATTTCCTGCAGATTCAGGGTTCAGCAATAAAAGTATGGACCTGGACAAATTCTTCAACCTCATTGTGCAGCAAATGTATCATCTGTGAAGCGAACTGAGCGAATGCTTAGATGACGCGGACGATTCAGAGAGCCAATTATTAATATGGTAAAATGTTCCTAAAAATCTCCTGGAATGTCATAAGTCTTCAAGCAATTTCTCATAGTTGTCACCCAGTAGATATCTGCTGAATAAATTAGGTTGGATGGACGGTGACAACACACTCGGGATGAACGAAAGGCCTTATTGCTTAATCTAAAATATGAACTGATAAGGGGAGTGAAACTAAGAAAATAAAACTAATATTAGGGGAAAGCTGTGTTTTTATCTTTAGCACTAACAACCCCAGATTGTTTCAGTATTTTCTGTGACTCCAGACATTTAAAAATTTTTTAACTATATGTCCTTATTTTGGGGGAAAAATAATAGACTAAAAAATAACTAGAGAAATTAGAAAAAAAAACATGCAGCTTGCATTCTCTTTTTCTTGAGTCTATGTTTTCTCTTTAAATTTCTTCCCTATTAATATTTTTTTCCTTGAGGCTATGATAGAATCAGGCAAGATAAAGTTCCAGCTTTATCTTGTTCTATCATGTACCCAACCCTAGAAAAACTTAAGATTTTGAGCTAGGATCAAATACTCAGTGCCATGTCCTACAAAAAATCTGGGGAGAAGGGCCTTCAGATTTGACACTGGCCTTTAGAGAGAGGCGATCAATTAACATTAACAAAAAAAAAATCAGTGGTAATAAAAAGTAAAGGTCTCCCATGATTAAATGGTGGGAGTCAGGGCTGGCAGACAAGTCCAGTGGCCAGCACTTTTTTTTTTTTTCAGGATGTCTACGACCATTGCTAACTTCCTGCCTGGATGGAAGTTGGCTCAGGAATTCTAACAAGACAGAGCACTTAATGGGTCTTTCAAACACATAATCATTTTTGCTTGGTAGAAGAGCAAATGGGTTTTGCCATGAAGATAGCAGCCATGAAGACTGGTGTCATGAACGAAAGGATATGCACAGCTTGACACGTGTTTCATCACTTCAGATGCTTTTAAGAGCTGCGTTAGTTGTTTTGTTTAATAGAATAATGATTACTATTTGACTGTTTTAATTGACTAGAATAGTGCATTGCTCAGAGGAGGTTTATGAGATACAAATGCATTGTAAGCATTATTAGTTATTAAAAGAGAAGTAAAATGTAAGAATACCCGAAGGACTTGTTATTCTGATGCTGTTGTTTAGATGGTAAGTTTTACCTTAATTTTTAAATATTAAAGCTAGGTCTGGAGAGACAATTCAAATGTTAAGAGCACTTACTGCTTTTCCAGAGGACATAAGTTCAGTTCCCAGCACCATCAGACAGTTCACAACTGCCCATACCTCCAGTTTCGGGAGAGCTGACGCTTTCTTCTAGCCTCCATGGACACCCACATACACATGGCATAAACACACGCATGCATATTTTTAAAAGCGTTTTGAAGAAATCATTAAAACTAACCTCCTTTTATACTATATTAGTACTCAAATATAAGTAAACTATATGATATAATAATTGTTGATAAGTTTAAGGTGGTATCTTTATATAGAGATTTTTCCTTTGAGTTTTTTTTTTCTTTTTTAGCATTCAATATTTTTTCTTTACAAAAGCCATTTCTTTTGTTCTAAGCACACAGTGCTTAGAAAAAATTGACTGTAACAATTCAAGGAAAACCCTAACCTTTATGATATATTATTACTACAGGGTTTGTCTCTTGGCAAGATGCAGGAATGGTTCATATTAATGGGAGCATGACAGCTTTGAAAGAAAACCAGCTCATGGCATTATGAATCATGTGTCTCTAAAACATTTATAAATGAATGAAAAGGCTCAGGGCTGACATGAATTATGAGGCTCATTATGGCACTGTAATTTCTCCAGCAAAGCCTCAGAACGGCATGACACTTCTCAAGAAAAGTGGTTAAGACTTCCATTACATTATTTTTCTATTGGTAATTGGCTAAGGTCAAGGGAGAATGTGGCGTGTATCCTTTGGGGACACATTGGCAACATATCCTTTGCATGGAAATATTTCCATCAGCAACCAGCCTGCAAAACTGCTTTCTTTCATGGGGCACACATTCCCGTTGACCTTCAAGAAATAACAGACTCTAGGACAAAGATAGTATTTCCAATCTCTCCATTTCTTTAAGGCAGGATCCAGAAAATGTTCCTGTTATCTTGCCATTGATTCATGCTGACAGCAACTCAGTGAACTTAAGAAAGCCATTTCCCAAATAAAAAGGGCACAGATTACCCAGTTAGTTACACGAAGGTGAAAAGGAAAAAGTAATAAATATGAGTTACTTCTCAGTGCAAATAGATGTGTTCTTTAGCATTAACACACAGCAGATTTCTACTGTTTCAATAAAGCTCAGGCTAACACCTTCATTAACTGGGTGAACTGAGAAAGAGGATTTTGGAATAAGTAGAAGCCTACATTATCACCCCCAAGAGTATTTTGTACTTTTGTCTAGTTTTTAAGAAATTATCAAAGCATGTATTTAAGCAATGATAAATGTGTTCTCCAGATTTTCCATTACATTGTTCTTTGGTTTGTTTTTAAATTCTCTTTCTCTCTCTCTTTCTCTGTCTCTGTCTTTGTCTCTCTTTCTCCGTGTGTATGTGTGAAAATGTGCATGTGAGTGCAGGTTCCTGTGGATCCTGAAGAGGATGTGGGTCCCTAGAGCAAGAGTCATAGGTGGTTGTGAGCCCCAGGCTATGGGTGCTGTGAACTGAGCTGAGATCCTCTGGAAGAGAACTATACACCCTAGCTCAGCCTCCTCTTATAAGCTGAACAGGAAGGAGAAGAGGGCTCAGAGAATAAAGAAACTAAAAGACCAGAGCCCTGAGACCTGTGCATAACTCCAGCTCTTTTCTCTCCTACTTATGATGACAGGTATGGTAACAGACAAACATTTCTTAATTGAAAACATGGAAGGTTCAAGGACATGGTTATTGTTAGCCTAATCTGTAAAATAATATTAAACAGAGTATCCCTGTTTGAAAATATACAAATGTAAATATTCCTATTTTAGCCACATACCAAACTGAAGATGTATTTTCTGTTTGTTCTTAGCTATGTTTTATAGAAAAGCCTTCACACACACACACACACACACAATCCATGGGCTGAAATTAGAAAATAGTGTTATTTTATAGTTCTAGACTAAAGAAATTCTTAGAAACAAGTACACTCAGGGAAGTGATATTAGAAGAGTCTGAGAGACAAAGTGCACCCATTATTTGAATTCTTATTCAGATGTATTTCCTTCCTGATTTGGTTTGACTCAATTTCTCTGTATTCTAATTCCATTGGTATTCTTAAATATCATATTCATTATCTGGATACAATACCATCAAAATAGCCCTACCATCCATTTTAGTTCAGAAAGGTGTTTGGTTTGTTTTTCCTGGTTGTTTTTTTTTTTTTTCTGAATGACAGTTCTTTGTGGGTTTATTTTAAAAATTGGAACTGTAGATATGAAAGACTATTTTTTTTTAATTTTTTATTGAGTCTTTGTGAACTTTACAACATACTTCCCAATCTCATGACTCTCACAGTTTTCTTCAAGAGTAGCTCTAACTTCTTCCAAATATATGTATCTTCCTAATATTTACATGTTGAAGTCTTAATTCTTAGCCCCTGAGAATATAACTTTATTTGTGGATAGAGTTATTCAGCGGTAATTAAAGACTAACACTAGAGCAGGATGGGCACTAAATCCAATGATTAATATCTTTCTGGAAAATATGGAAAACATGGAGACAACTATGTACGAATGTATACAGAGGGAATGCCGTGGTATGCATGAAGGGAGAGACCGGGTGAGCCACAACAAGGTGATAAGAAACTGAAGCTGCTGAAGTCAGAATGGTGACAGAATTACTGTGGAAAGCCTGAGCGAGGGCTTCCCAGGCAGAGGAAGTAGAAGGGGGCAAGCCTGTAAGGAAGGAATGTACGAGGTGTATTAAAAGGCATCATGACAAGATAATAAGTTGGGAGGTGTCCTGACTAATTTGGGTTTTTCTTCTTGTTTGGTTGGTTGTTTTTTTGGTTTTTTTGTTTTGTTTTGTTTTTGTTTTGTTTTGTTGCATTAAAAACTTATAATTGGCTCTTTGTGAATTTCACGTCATGCACCCCAATCTCACTTTCTTCCCCACTCCTTGACCACCCTCCAATCTTGCACCCTCCTCCAACAGAAAAGAAAATCTCGCTGTGGAAGCCGTGGCGTGTCACAGTGTATCCCACAGTAGATCCTTGTGTCCACACTGCTTTGCTTACAGATGTTCACTGCAATGACTCATTGGTCTGCTATGAGGCCCCTGGCTTCTGCCCCTGTATCATACTGGAAATTCACGTGGACTCCTCTCAGATGGCCTGTTGTTGCCCTGTGTCACGCTGTATTTTTGTGAGAGACTGTAGTTTGGGATCTGCAGGACCAGCCCCTTTGTGCGCTATACCAGGTCATCGATAAGGCAGATGCTGAAGAGGGTCAGCTCTACTGTGTTCCCCAGGTGAGGTCCAGGGCCTGCTCTTCCTGGTGCCGTGGCTGGTGGGGGGCAGGGCTAACTGTCCTCACGTCACAC
Organism: Psammomys obesus; assembly: GCF_907164565.1. Classification (NCBI taxonomy): domain Eukaryota; kingdom Metazoa; phylum Chordata; class Mammalia; order Rodentia; family Muridae; genus Psammomys; species Psammomys obesus. The sequence continues at coordinate 2,365,551 of NW_026590663.1, read as the reverse complement.
AAGGTAGAATCATCTGAGAGGAGGAGATCTCAACTGAAAAATTGCATTTGTAAAATTGGGCTGTAGGCAGTTATCTGATGACCCTGGTCTGGTGTCCCTGGGATCTGCAAGAAACAGGCTGAGCAAAGTCAAGCCATAAAGAACAAGCCAACAAGAACACCAATAAGAACATGGCCACTGCAGCAGCTCCTTCCTTCAGGTTCCTGCCTTGAGTTCCTGCTCTAACTTCCATTGATTATGAACTTTCATGTGCAAGTGTAAGGAAAATAAATCATTTGATCCCCAGGTTGTTTTTAGTTGTTGTGTTTCGACACAGCAATACTAACCGTAGCCAACACAGGAGGGGGTTGCCGCACAGAACAAAGTCTGTGAAGGCTGTGAGGCAGGTGTCACGCTGGGGGTGTCCCGGTGTAGAGCATGGATTGTATTCACAGTCTAATGTGAATTTATAACGCAAAGTGTTCAGGAATTTTAAGCAAACGAGTATTGATACAGTTAACTTGGGTTTTTAAAGCTTTGCAGCCAAGGAGTTAGAGAAAAATTGCTTTTGCAACAGGGAAGGTAAAAGGTAACCATGCATCAGAGCTGTGTGGCCTCAGAGCACATGGTAGAAGCAATGATTGCTGCAGGGAGGGGTGAGAGAGCAAAAGGAGTCCCGGACGATTTGCGCAGTGGGGCTGGTGGGACCAAAAGCAAAGAAGGGAAGATTGAAAGTGAATAAGAGGAAAGGCCATTAAGTTCTGTGTTATGATTCACATGTAATTGCCGTAAAGAGGACATTTTGGTCAGATTTGTCAGAAGTGTTACATGCTTGTTTTAACCTGATGAACTCATTGAGGTTAACTTTTTTATTTTATTTTTTTTATTATTAGTTATATTTTATTAACTCTGTATCCCAGCTGTAGTGAGGTTAACTTTTGCCATTTTGCTATCTAACTTGGCAAATAACCTAAAGGCTCTATTTAGCATACTTTAGAAAATGGGTATAGTAGAAGATAACCAAAATTATTCTTGTTCCTAGAGGTCATAAAATTCCAATAAGAGGAATCGAAGAGAGTGTTTCTAGACAGTCACCTTGAAGACTTCTTGGAGTTTTTGTTGTTGTTGTTGTGGCTGCTTATATAATTTTTAATATCTGAATATCACTAAATCTCAAAGCTTTAGTGCAATGTCCACAATGACTTCATCTAGTTCAGGTAAACAGCTGATCTGCTCTGCATGGGTTAATAGAAAGGCACCATCTCATTAATTGGTACACAGAACCAAGTACCTAGAAACAGTGTCAATTTACTTCTTGTATTTAAATGTTATTTAGTTAAATGTATTTAAATGTCATTGGTGTCAAGAACCCCCTGCAATCTTCTTCAGTCCTCTGCCCTTCACTCTTCCCTGATGACCTTCAGAGGAGAATCAAAAGTTAAATTTTAGATTAGTTTTCTAATCATTTTTAAAGGACATAGTGAATAATTCCTTCCTGGGCTTGGATTCCTGCAGGTATCCAGCTAAGGAACGTGTACCATTCTAATTTCCTTTGCACAATGAGTTCTGCTTTCTAATAATGAGTTACTACCAAAGACGAGAAAAAAAGTTCATCTAATATAACTCATTTTAAAATAGCTTTTCATGTAAAACTGTTCATAGAAATGAATATTTTTCCATAGGAGATAGTGCCAAATTAGAGGCAATTATGCTTGGCATATGGATACAGACTACACTCAGGCAGTCTTAATTCAAATTCAGTATCTTTTCCCCCGTGTGTGTGAATGTGAGAAATTTTCCTAACCTTTTCGTGTTTTAATTCATAACCTGTATAAGTATGTGGACTAGTTATCTCAGAAGATTGCTGAAATGACTAATATGTTATCACAGTCTCTCAGGCCCTTACATACTTTGTGTAACGTGAGGAACTCTCTGACGTTGGCCTAACACTGGTGAGTCCTGAGACAGGCTTTTGTGTATGATTCATAAGAAACAATGATCGGAGAGACTATGATAATTTTAAACTCTCTGACAAATTAACAAGTATAATGAGGTTGACTGCTTAGTTATTGTTAATGGACAAAATGAAGAAAGAAAAGGATGACCTGAGGAATTCTGATGTCCAGCTCAAAATCTGGGAAATGCCTGATAGCATCTTGATGTGCCTTGAAAGAAATTTTTACCTTCAGTCTCTCTAACACAGACACAGCTGAAAATAAAATGCAGAATGCCATTGGGAATTGGCTGAATTGAGACTTCAACTCCCAGTGTCTCTCTGTCTGCTTTTAATGTAAGAACATTGAGAAATAATAGAATCCTGAAGAGGAATGCAAGATGGCAGTGCCCATCACACACTGTGTCTGATGAGCAGGGCAGCAGTGACAGAACGGTGACCAACAGATACCAACTGTGGGCCTGCAAACACGGGCGACTGTGTACCCCAGTTGAGAGGAAACCCTATGCTAAGAGAAAAAAATGGGGTCCAACTTCGGGTCACCCATTTAATTCCTGGAAAAGTTCCTGGGTTCCCACAGGTGAGGGATCTCCAGTGTCTGTCACATGGAGGTGTGCTGTGCTCACCAGCCAATGAATACCTTATGGGTACTGGGGCACACAGCTCCAACCTCAAAACTCCAGATGCCTGGCAGCCATAGGAACAACCCCAGATGCCACTCCAAAGCTCAACCTGTCTCCTTAGGGAGACCGACCAAATCTCTGAGTTCACTGGTTCTTCAAGATGGCTGCACCCAGCAAACACAGCGTCTGAGCAGCATGTATGAGTAGCTGAAGTTCATTAACCTCAGAGCAAGAAAACCAGTGGTGGGGCAGCTATCTCTGGGACTTCCTCTGGTGAGAGGAGAGCCCTTGAATGACTGAGGAGTCCAGTTACTCCACAGGATCAAACACCTGAGGAGAGCTTCGGCAATTCCCTGAGAACCACCCGCCAGTGGAAGGCATACAAAACAATCTGAGGAGGGCTCCTTTGGGAACATCCAGCTTCCTGCCCAGGGCTCTTCAAACATCTACCCCATACCCACATCCACCCCAGGACTCCAGCAGACACCAGAAACTACCAGCCAATGCCAGAGACATCCAGAAGGGCAAAGGCCAGTGTAAAGACACAATCAACAAAAGCCAAAGCATTCTGGCATCTCCAGAACCCAGTTATCCAAAGGCAAGCAGCCCTGAATACCCTAACACAACTGAAATTCAAGAAAATAATCTTACATCTATGCCTATGAAGATGATAATGTAGGAAATGAATGTAAATTTTTAATGAATTTACATTATCCGTAAAGAAGTCCTACAAAATCCATAAAGAAATACAGGAAGATACAGGCAAACAGATTGTGGCTGTATCTGCAAACAGAGAGAAAATAATTAATAATTAAATTACTAAAAGAAATAGAGGAAAGTTCAAACTAACTGGTAAAGGAATTGAATAAAACCTGTATTGGAATGGATACTAAATATGTACGGAATAATGGTGGAAAAGACATAAAGTTAGGTAGGTCAGTCCAAATTCATGCTTATAAACTTAGGCCCACTAAGCAGAGATGCTATATTTAATGTTGTAATATTGGAAAGTAAGAAAGGCTCCGATACATTGATTTGATTCTTGGCTGAAACATAGAGCAAAGGTGGCCCACAGTGAATTGGAAATACCTTGGTTCAGTTTTAAAGGAAAATTCAGAAACTCAAAGAGATAAAAAAGTTTAGAGTGGATTTGTCACTTGAGTATTTTCAGTTACATTTGTGAATCCAAAGACATCACTATATGAGTAATAACTTTGTGAGGGGAACCTTGGCTTCCTTTAGAAGCTCTGTAATTATTTCTACTAATCCAGACCTTCCTGTGTGGCATCTTTACTCATCAGACCCTGAGACAGGAGGGGCAGAGTGGTTATACTCAGTCTCCAAAGCATAGTTGCTATGATGAATAAAAGAGTCAAGGCAGTAATGACCCTGGCAGATGCACCGCATCAGCTTCTAGTTATTTATGGTGATTACAAAAGTGAAAGAGAAGAAACCTACCAAGTCCTCGGCTCGTCTGTATATGCTGAAATTGGAGTAAACAAGTTGAGTACACCAAATTATAAATTATAAGTTTGAATTATAGAAAGCTGGAAGTCAGGGCCCTGCCATCAATTTCTAATCTTTAGCCAATTTATAGACCTATCAAGCCTTTGAGGAAAAGAAGAATAGGATTCCTTGATAATGGATCTTGGCATACTGCCAAAAGAATTATACTGTTAATCTCTCTGTCAAATTTCCCCCAAAGGGATCTATGACTTTTTACTGGGACAAATTAATTAGCAAATGGGAACTAATGAGACCGAGAGGAGTCTAGCTCTAAACAACTCATTCTGATAAATCCAAAACATGGTTATAGGGTGGTATTAAGTTCAGTACTCAGAGCAGGAGCTTATGACGTCCAGGCAATCAATGGAATTGTAGTTTAAGTCCATGTGCAGTGGATTCAGTGGTTTTCCAAACACACCCTGTGGCAGTTTTCCCAGTTTAGGAATAGTTAAGATCAACATATTCAGACTGGGATAACCCCCACATTCATCCCATAATTTGTAGAGTAAGTGCTATTATTATAGAAAAAGGCTAAGCAGAAGCATTACTTAGGATATTAGTGAACAAAATTCAAGATTGCATTCATGGCTTGATGGCAGTGACTAGTGTCACCCTCAAGGTCTCAAAAGATGCAAAGTGATGATTCTCTCTTTTTTTTAATATCAACAAAGTGTTTATTTATACAAGTTTCACAGTACAAACACAAACTAATGATTACACAAGTGATTCAGAGTGGGTGTCTGATTTTTTTCAATTACATATCCAAGGTTACAAGTTCAGTTACAACTTAAAAAATACGAAAGGAACAGATACTATTATTATTAGCTCTGTAACTCTATTTTAAGAAATCCAAAGGATATCTCCTTAAAAGAAAACACATTTACTATATGACAGGCTGCTTTTAGGTTGGCAGTGTTTGCAGAATGAGTGCAGTGCAGAGATACAGAAAATACATGAACTTGTCTTTTTATGAATAGAAAATACTAATAAATAACTCCTTTTACTATATGTACCATCATCTATGCTATAAAGTAGAAAAAGTCTTTTAGTCAATTTATCTTATTTATTGAGTTTTATTTCATCAGGAATGTACACTCAATTGCCTCATATCTTTTTTTAATTTTAATTTAATTTTATTTTATTAATTATACTTTATTCACTTTGTATCCCCCCATAAGCCCCTCCCAGTCCCACCCTTCCTTCCCCTTCTTCACAAATGCCCATCCCCAAGTCCACTGATAGGGGAGGTCCTCCTCTCCTTCCTTCTGATATTAGTCTATCAGATCACATCAGGAGTGACTGCATTGTCATCTTCTGTGGCCTGTTAAGGCTTCTCCCCCCCCCCCCCACTCAGGAGGTGATCAAAGAGCAGGTCAATCAGATTATGTCAGAGGCAGTCCCTTTTCCCATTACTATGGAACCCACTTGGATACTGAGCTGCCATGGGCTACATCTGTGCAGGGGTTCTAGGTTATCTCCATACATGGTACTTGGTTGGAGTATGAGTCTCAGGAAAGACCCCTGTGCTCAAATTTTTTGGTTCTGTTGCTCTCCTTGTGGACCTCCTGTCCTCTCCAGATCTTATTATTTCCCACTTCTTTCATAAGATTCCCTGCATTCTACCCAAAGTTTGGCCATAAGTCTCAACATCTGCTTTGATAGTCTGCAGGGCAGAGCCTTTCAGAGGCCCTCTGTTCAAATTGTCTAATTGACCTTTTCAGAAGATTGGTGCATTTTGGAGATTATAACTGAAAAGTTAACCAAGTGTTGACTTTAACCACAGACATTAAGCGATGGACAAGCTTTTATTTCCTGACCTAATTAACATAGCTCTGGATTGATAATGGTGACCTGGTAAATTCTTCTTACAGCATAACCTTGAACAAGAATTCTGTGATAAGGCTGGTTGCAGCTCAAACTCCATCTGTTCACCTGACTAGTGATACCTCAAATGTATCAACATTGTAGCCCACTGTTAGTTTACAAGGATTTGATCATCTTTCCATTCTGTAGGATACCACATTGATGATAGTAGAATGACTGCATCTAGTGAGTAATAAACACCAAGTACTCTAAACTTATTGGCAAGACATTTGCATGTGAGAGGCTGGGAAACTTCTAGAGACTTGTCAAGATATACCTTCTATAGTGAAATAAAATTTATTTCATCTGGTCACCCCTACAACTATTGTTCCATGAGAGGAATAATGAACAGTGGGCGTTTTCAGATTGTGGAAGAAAAAATTTTCCTTACTTGATATTACTTAAGATCATTTTCAAGTGACTGAAAGAATATGCCATTGTAGACTGCGGCCAAGTCAGAAGAAGGCCCTGTGACAGACTGTAAAGCAGCTTTACCACTTTGTTCACATGTTCTAGCAGATTCACTGGTGCTCAGGGGTGATGATAGCATGTAGAGATGCTCTTCAGACCCTTTGTCAAGTCCCTATCATTGAATGGCCTTGCAGGTCCTTAAGACTTTGCTTCAAAATGTTGACATTCTTCTGTGAAGCATATAGTGGCTTGATACTGTGCCTTAGTGGAGTTTAAATTTTTAGAGGTGAGCCAAGTTACCATGAGAGCTGAGCTACTTCTTGTGAGCTATGGGTTTTCTATCCCCAAGCAACACATTTGGACGGAGGCTACAGTACTCCATCATCAAATGGAGGTGCTACGTTAATGGTTTAAACAAGGTCCAGAGGCACAGATACGTGATTTCTGCTACAATGTCCCCTTCTTCCTACCTTATATCTATGGCTTCTTGGGAAATTTCCTACAATCAGCTTACACAGGAAGGAAAATGGGTCTCTGCACACAGTGGTGATGAATTGCTACATGTAGTGGTGAAGGAAGATCTCATTGGTAAACAGAGTAGGATGTTACTCTTAGTTGTTCATTCTGCATTAAAATATAAATAGCTAAGGGTCATATCCAAATTACTTATAGATCATGGTCAATGATTTGGCTAATGTCTAGTGATGTCGAAAGAACGTGGTTGAAGAACAGATGACAAGAAAATTTGGGGAGTATGAGTAAATGAAGATCTCTCTGAATGGGAAAATCTCACAAATATATTCATTTTCTCATGTTAATCTCCACCAATGACTGACTCCTCAGATGTCAATTTTAAAATTAAGTAGCTTAGATGACATATTTTTGGATACCAGTCAGATTCCATATTCATTACTATCACTATATAAAGGCTCATCAGCAAAGTGGTTATGAAGGTAAGGATGGAGTTTATTAATAGACAAAGCAATATGGACTTACAGTCACCATAGCCTTCCTGGCTACAGTCACTGCTGAGTGACAAATATGGCAGCAGCTGAGAAAAACACTGAGTCCTCAGTATGGTACCACTGTTTAACCTGGTCAGTCAGCACTTGGTAGCAGTCTGATTACACAGAGCACTTCCATGTTGGAATAATATCATTCTTATGGAAACATACATGATAAAAAAATGCTATCTGCATGAAATCCCTCTGCTAGAGTTACCCTCCACAAGCTTTTCAGTGGCTTACGCACTGACATGTATTTCACGGAGCATGGACTGCAATCAAAGCACTCACTTTGTGAGAGATGCCTTCACACTCAGGCTCAGATTGGAACTTCCACCATCGATCGCCCTTCTTCTATCAGTGGAAACACTCTGTGTCTTTCGGGTGTTCATCCAGTCAGCTGCTAATCTCAGGGCTTTTCGGCTTTCGTAATTACAAAAGGAGGCTGCTCTTCATAATAAGTAATGCCTCCAGGGCTGGGGAGATAGCTGAATGGTACAGTGTCTGCCTCATGAGTGCATAACCCTATGTTCAGTCCCCAGGACTGTAAGATAAAGAAATGATGCCCACAATCATGTGTGTGTGTGTGTGTGTGTGTGTGTGTGTGCATTTGCATGTGTGTGCTTGTGCATGTGTGTGTCCCCAATGATTGTGTTTGTCTGAAGAACAGAAACTAGTGAAATGGGATTGTACATTACAAATAGAGAACATCAATGAAATACTTCAATACTTAATAATTGTACTTCAGCCAAAATTAACTTGAAATATTCTCTCTAAAGTCTGGGGGTCATTAGAATTAATGGAATAACTTTCAAGGAAATAACTCATTGTTAAAATGGAATTATTCTGCGAGTGAGTATTGTGATAGAAAAGAACAAAGTGCTCAAGAATCGGAACGAAAGGGGGATGCCATTAGGTGCAGTCATGAATGTGTAACTTGAAGCCTAATGGATGTGTGAAGAAGCTTTTCATGTACTGCTTTATGTTAAACTTTATCATGACTGTCTGGACTAAGAAAAAGAACACTGTGGACTTTTTAGTACAGCAAATGTTCTTTAGAAAAAAATTAAATTTTGTTATGAAACAGTAAACTGAAGCGAATCATCTTTAGCACTTTCACAATCAATAATTATAGTTCTAAGGGCATAGATGATAATCAGCAGGCTGGACCTGGACCTGATCAATAGGATGCCTTCTGTGTAATGAGCGATTACATATGCCATTGTCAAGGCATCTTCTAGTTTTCACTTAACTATTAGTTAAGTGATTCCCAGTGTGGGAGTGGGCTTTAGTTCCAGCTGCTATGAGCCCTGTTTCTAAGGGGGCAAGACTCCTCAATGCCATGGGTATGGACACAGATGGAGTGCAGCCCCATTTCTTTAGGACGCGAAATCTCCCAGCTTGTGTTCTTGTATTGCCGCATGTATGCTGCTCTTTTTTGTTGTTTTTGTTTTTTTCAGTGTATTTAGAACATTCATGAGAGTATGAGGATGTGCCGGCCAGTGTGCTGGAAGCGGCTGCCAGACCCAGTCCCCCTTTTCTTTTTGCCTTATTGTCTTGAAGTAAGGTTTCTCACTGAACTAGAAGCTCATTGAGCTAGGCTGGATAGTCAGGAAACCGTCCGAATCAGCAGTTGGAATAAAGACTCACGAGCAGCCACCAAATGAGCCAGGCAGCTGGAAGGAAGACACCCAAGCACCTCTGGCAGGCAACACTATGATGGATGAACAAGTGATGGGGAAATGGGAAAGATGGAGTACACGATGAAGAGATGGAGAGATGGAAGAGAAAGCCAACCGTGGTGAGGCTGTGGCCCTGGGCTATGTCTGGATCAGTGGTTCTGCTGCAGCTGGAGTCTGTGTTGATGTTCAAGGCCTTTGTTGGTAACTATGAACATTCAGATGTCCATAGTCTGGACTGTTGCCCCCAGCCCCCACCCCCGCTTACCTTGACCACCGTGAGGAAGCAGGTGAACTGGGAAGATGGTGTGAACCGTTCCCATCCCTAGCCTGCCCTGGGAGACTAGGTGGTGGCTTGGGAGAGGGAGAAATGCCCTACCCTACTTCACCCCTTTCTGCCTGTTGCAGGCAGAAGAGCTGCCCCCCACCCCACCCCCATTCCCGGCCCCTAACTGGCTGCAGCACTCGGAAAAGCTGGTCCTGCACTTCTCCTGGGTAGAATAGTAGAGCTGACCCTAGTGCCAGGGTACAAGTGAGCCCCCAGGGCTTGAGAGCAGGAGCGCTAACCCTGCCCCTGGCTAGCTGCCGCGTTGGGTGATCTAGCTGGGATCGTGCTGGAGAGCTCGCCCTGGCGGGCGGCTGCAGAAGAGCTGGTGGGCTGACCAACTCAGTTACCTCGTAACCACTGATCCGGGACTCTTAGTTGGCCCTCCTCAGCATCTACCCCATCTATGATCTGCTCTAGCAAGGACCAGTCCTGCAAATCCAAAGCTAAGGATCTCCCTGACACGGGGCAACAACAGGGTATGTGAGAGGGGTCTCCTTGAAGATCCAGTGTAGACAATGTCGCAGAAGCCAGAGGCCTTGAAACAGACCAACGACTCGTTGCAGTGAATATTTGCAAGTAAAGATGAGTGGTTAAAAGGGTATGCTGTGACGCACTACATCTTCCACAAGACTTTTTTTTTTTAATTCTCTCTTGTTTTCTTTGGTGGGGGGAGGTTGCAGGAGGGAGGGCAGATATGAAGGGATGGGGAGATGAGTGCGATTGGGGTGCATGATGTGTAATTCAACAAAGAATCAATTAAAAGTTTATATATGTTATATATATATATATATATATATATATATATATATATATATATATATATATATATATATATATATAATCACATTCTTTTCCACTTCCCTTTTTCCTTCTAAACACTCCCGTGTACCTCCTTCCCTGTTTGCTGGGCTTCGTGTCTATGGCTCCCTTTACACACACACTCTTAAGTGTACAAGCCCAACCTGCTCAGTCTGTATAATATTATCCACATGTATATTTTTAAGGTTGACTGTCTGCTTTTACTATAACCTTCACACCTGGAAAGTATTATTCTCTTCTGTGCTTGCAAGATAACATGTCGCATTTGTCTTTCTCTTCCCGGCTTACTTCACTTAGTATCTTCTAATCCACCCATGATTTGGCAAATGACAAAATTTCATCTTCTTTGATAGCTTAATAATAGTCTACTGCACATATATCTATTTATATAACATTTTCATTATGCTAAATAATATTCCATTGCCTATATGTGCTGTTTTTTTTATCCACTCACATATTGATGGCTACCTCAGCTGATTCCATGTCTTAACTATTTTAACCAGTTCTGTAGTACATGCAGAGATACAGAAATCACTTTGATATGTCAGCTTGGTTTTCTTTATATTTATACCCAAAAGTAAGATTGCAGAGTCACATAAGAATTCAGTTTCTAGGTTTTTTGTTTGTTTACTTCTTTCTCTGTATCTCTCTTTCTTTGTCTGTCTCTGTCTCGTAACTTCTTTGCTAGTTTCTATGATGGCTGTAAGTTATTTGATTTTCTATTAATGCATTTCTGCATCCTTGCCAGTAATTACTGTGTTTTCCTGTTTGATAGCATTTATTATAACCAAGGTAGAATAATAGCTCTGTGGTTTGGATTTTGATTCTCTGATGATTAGTGAAATTGATTGGTTTGTTTTTACAAACTTGCTCCTTATTTTTACATTAGCTTTTGAGCATCACTCTTTGGATAATTTGTCCACTTGCGAGTCAGATTATTGGGATTGGAGAGATGGCTCAGTGGCTGAGATGGCTAGTTGCTCTTCCAGAGTGTTCAACTCTCCACACCCACATGGAAGCTCACTACCATCTGTAACTCCAGCTCCTGAGGATCTGACAGCTTTTCAGCTTCTGCAGGTGCCAGACACAGAGGTAGGCAAAGACACCCAAGTAGGCAAAGCACCCACGCACTTACACACCTAATATTATTTAGGTGTGTAAATATAATATTCATTATATTATATCATTATATATTCATATATTATATTCATTATATTAATATAGGTGTAATTTAAAACTCATGCTGCAAAGTGTTGACATCACTGATGGCAGTGCCTGCTGCTTTGCTCTGTTGGCTGTGGTATAATTGTAGTAGCAGGGACTATGTCAATCAATGAGTATGCCCATTTTGCAAAACAACTTTATTTACTAAAAGCAGGGGGTATGTCAAATTTGATGAAAAGAAAGATGTAGTTTTCTAATGCTAAATTTATTGATTACCAAATAGATCAGTAAGATATAGCAGCACATAAAGAGATGTAGATACATATGGGTGAGTAGGCTGTACTGGACAATGGGATATTATACTGCAGGTTATGATGGGCTCTCTTTTTACACAAACATCAATTCCATGAAAAACATTACCATTTATTATAAAACAGGAGCATATCTTCACAGCCTACTGTAGGAAGCGATTTTTATTCATAACACAGAAGGCATTATGAAAATAGAAAAGTCTGGTAAATTAATGACTCTCCAGTTTTTTCCCCTAAAAGACACCATTCAAGATTGAAAACTGAAATATCAGAAATGAAGAAATTGCTTTATATATAAGCAAGGATGGAACAACAGCCATATGTATCAATGGTGCTCATGAATATAATGATGAGCAAACCAAATCACATAATTATGTAGAGTTCCCCCCCACTTTACTATGTTAGAACCTTTTTAAATGCTAAGACTCAAATGTTTTTTTAGTTGTGTACTTTCTTTGTTCTTAAGATATACATATGCTTTACATACTCGTCTAAATATTAATATCTCTCATAAAGACAACCATGAACAGTAAAAGAGTTTGACGTTCACTTTTGCCACCTTGACACAATCTAGAACACTTGAAAAGGAAGTCTCAGAGAGGGATTGTCTAGATTAGGTTGGTCTGTGTGCATAGCCACAGAAGGTTACCATAGTACCTTAATTGAGGGCGGAAATGTAGCCACTGAGGATAGCCACATTCCCCTGTTGGGGATTCCAGGCTGTGTGAAGCAGAGTAAACAAACTGATTGCTAGTGTACAGGAACTCATGACTTTCTGTTCCTTATATGGCCAGCGTCCTCTAGCTCCTGCCACTGTGATTTCCATGATAAAATGGATTGTAACCTAGAACTATGGGCCAACGTAAGCCCTTTATGATTTAAGTTGACTTTGTTGAAGTATTTTATCCCAGCAACAGAGGAAATATAGATAGTGATTTTATGACCATAAGAATATTAACTTATAGGAGGAAGGAGAATTAAAATGAGAAAAATTGGAAGAGAAAGGGCAGAGAAGGAGAGCAACAAGAGAAGTTTCAGGTATTCAGCACATAGTTGAGTGAATGCAGTAAGTTCTATTCAACTAGCAAAACTTGACAGTAATAATTTGCAAAGAGATCAAGAAGAAGGTTATATCAAATCAGCAGAGGATTTTAGAGAATGTCGGTTACAGCAGTTTGTGCTGTCACTCTGCACAGATGAGAGAGCTGATTACTTTAAAAGAAGAAATTAGTCATGAAGAAAAGAAAAAAGCAGGTGACTCACACATTAACCTTAGATTTAGATAAGTAAGGTACTGACAGCTGGTAGCCAGACAGATGATTTCAGTGAACACTTTGTCAACACAACGTGGTCTAAGGACTGTCATTTTCCATAATTTAGTAAATCAGTGCCAATGTCTAAAATTAACTAAAAACAGCAATGACAAGAAAGGTTCTGCACTGTGGACCGACATCTGTGAAAGGAGAGCACAGGTTTCCTCACACAGAGTTTTCTAACAGAAGATAATGACTCATCTTAAAAGCAAAAACTATTTTAGATTAAAAATAACTCTGCTATTTATGGTCTGTTTTAGTGAATAGGTATTTATCTATGTCTCCCCAGGAATAGCTACATAACGTATACGTGGAACTTTGTCTCTACAAAACCAAAACATTTAAGCCCTGATCTTCAATGAGATGGTATTTTGAAGTACAACCTATAGGGCTGCCATGAGATGAAGGTAGAATGCACATAATGTAACTTGTGTCCTTCTAAGAGGTGACACCAGAGTCCTTTCTTCTTTTTCCTATTAGCAAGTACCTAGGAAAGATCATGTGACATAATGGACATCCTATAAGAATACTAACTGATGGCAGCTCAGTGTCCAAGTGGGCTCCCTAGTAATGGGAACAGGAGCTGTCTCTGACATGAACTCAGTGGCTGGCTCTTTGATCACCTCCCCTTGATGGGGAACAGCCTTACCCGGCCACAGAGGAGACAATGCAGCCAGTCCTGATAAGACCTGATAGACTGGAGTCAGAGGGAAGGGGAGGAGGACCTCTCCTATCAGTGGACTAGGGGAGGGACATGGGAGAAGATGAGGGAGGGAAGGTGAGATTGGGAAGAGACCAGGGAGAGAGCTACAAAGTGAATAAACTGTAATTAATAAAAAATAAATAAATAAAATTTTAAAAAAGAATAGTAACTGATAACTCACACAAACATAAGCCTATGGTTTCCCACAGTTACACGAATAGAAAGCCCAGGTATAGAAATTCAGATATGCCAGCCTATTAATATTAAATGTAGAGGAAGTAGAAGTTGGAAGGTAGTCATTCATTATTTCACCATTAAATACTATTTATTAAAGTATTAACACATTGCATTTTCCATTTGAAATATATAAAGAAGAATGTAAAGAAAATTGGGGAAACTGCCAGTGAGCTCATCTTCCAGGCACTGCCTCTGGTCTGCTTTCTTAAGACCTTTCTAACCTTTTCTTGCTCAACCTACCCAGTGTATAGTTTTAACTTAATGAACCTTTATGTTGACCCCACCCTCACACCACTTTCACTTTTTTCTGCTCGATATGTAGTTAGAACCAGAATCAGGAAAACTAACTGAATAAGGTCTGAGTTCATGTTTTGCGTGAGTGGTAGTAAAAGCACTCCTTCACACAAGGATGGAGAAAAAGGAGCCAGGCACTGTGCTGAAGGCAGGTACTCACTCCCTCCACCCTTCTCTTCTCTAGGCCACTATTTCACAGAAAATAAAGCTCACATTCACTGGAGTGACATTTAAAGTCTAAAATGTGTTGACCCTAGAATCACACTCAAAGTTCTGCTGTGGTGTCTTGCTGTGTTCTGTGGACATCTGGTCCTACTGTAATCAGAAACTGCACTTCCTCTTCCTTGGCCATGCCAAGTACCTTGCTCAGCCGTGAATGCTGTCTTGCTATGCTTTCAATTAGAATTGTACACAGTCATATGTCTCCAATCCTGTCTCCCCTTCTCAGCCAGGATGCACTGGAGACTTTCCCAAGCGCATCCTCCTCTTTCACATCCCTCACTTCTCATTTATTTCATGCCTCAAGTATGCAAAATATAAAAATATTACACAGTATTAATATACATATATCTGCCTCCTTCATTATGTAGTCAGTCACCCGTGCGCAGAGACATATTGGATGGCTACATCATTAAATAATATACCCATATAGATAAATACAATCACAGGCACATTGCTCCCATTCCAATGTAGACTACTTGGCTTTGTGCATAGTAGCTGCTATAGTTTGACTCGTCTCATGAAAGCTCACGTTGGGCTTTAAATTGTGGGTTACTAAGAGAGTGGACTGAGTGGAATTTTCAAGGGTCAAGTGATCTTCTCATGGTGATGGAGTGATCCACCAATGAATTAGTGAATTAGTGGGCTGCCGGGTTATCTCAAAGGTACTGAAGGTGTTAGTAGCCGGTTTGCCTCTGTGCCTTATAGGTGCATCGCGTACCTCATACTGTACCGCCTCCAGGCTCTAACAGATTCCCTACTAAAAAGAAGGCCCTCAACAACACACAGTCCCTCCATTCCCAAATCACAATTTGAATATATTTTCCACAGTTACAAATTGAATATATTTACGAGCTGCCAAGTCTGTGGTATTCGGTTATAGCGGCAGGTAATGTGCTAAGGTATAAGAACTACAGTCATGTGTTCATTTTCTCACCTGCTCAGCAAATAGCTGCGTTACGTACTCTGCATAGAGCCGTGCTTGGGTTGTAGAACACCAAACAGTACGAGGACACACGGTTCCTGTAATCAAAGAACTTCTGTCAGTGCTGGCATCCTTCCTTCCCTAGAAGAGTTTGCAGGTTTTGAAGTCTCTATCTTTTAAATCTTCTCATTATAACCTGAGCAGACAATCTGTCCCTAGGTTCAGTAATTTTCAGCTATCAAACTAACTGTCCATTCATGTAATTTTTATCCTTAAATTGATTCTTTAGTATCCTGATTCATTTTGTGTCTATATAAATTTAATACTTAATCTTCTCTAAACTAAATTTTATGGCTTAAGTTCCCTCCTTAAACCTTTCAACTATGTAAATTCTGACAAATTTACTTAAACTATGCAATATTGAGCACCCACTTGAAATGACTGCTTGAATGACTGATTGATGTCTTCCTCTCCATTGTAACATCTCCCTATTCTGTGTTATACATTGTTTCCATTTTCTTGTCTTAACATCAGGGACATAGATGCTCTAGTCTTTCACTTAAGTCTTCATTACTTCTAAACTATCAGCTAGTCCCTTTCTTGTCATCCAAACACCTCATGCAGATCACCCCATTTTATTTCAGATAACTTTCTACTCCTGTTTTTCTACTTTTGTTCATTGTTGATTGGGGTGAGGGTAGCCTCCCACCTGGAACATCGATTCTTCCCTAAGTACTGGTTCCAAATCCCAACAGTCCTCATTAGTATTCAAGAACCACCATGCTTATATCCACCATTCCATGGCGCCTCTCCCCATCTGTGAATTAAGCGTGACAAGGCTTGTTATTGACCAAGAGTTTAAGTCCTTTATCCCACAGAACTACTCAGTGTTTACCATGTTCTAGGCACTATGCTACAGCATGTTGATTTATGTCTTAAGGAATGGTCCTTGGCTTTCAGATACTGATAGTCTAGGGAGGAAAGAGGCAAACCTGTGATTATTTCAAGATGCTGTAACTCTGTAGTTTTGCAGTCATTTTAGCATTAGAGGCCGTCTCTCTTTGTCACCCACACAGTTTTGCCCCTTGGTAGATAGATAGTGCTCACATAATAACTATACATGAATTCACAAGCAATTCTAAAGTTGTTGCTACTTCAAAGGACTTAATAATGATATCTGTTTTGATATATAAAAGTGGAGTGTTACCCACAGACAACCACACATTTCATTTGATTTATAGGGTGACACAAGGGCCGCCCACTTGAGCAAACACAGCTAGTTTTGATGACAGATGGACTAACAAATGGTTTATGAGTAACTTTGAAAAAATAATCCCAATTGACATTGCTATTAAAGGATTAGAAAAGATTGACAACATTTTAAGCCTACTGAGCAAACTTTATGCTAAATTATACACTTTCATTAGAATAATATCGAAAATCAGATAAATATTGCTATTGAAATTTTTATTCTGTTTTATCCATAGTGGATGAAATAATAAATGTTAGTTCATGAAAACACTGGATATCAGGTTTACAACAGTTTAGTACTAAGAAGAGATTCAGAATTCTTGTACTAGTTCTAAGGCGAGTCCTTTAAAGTGCACGTTGATTAGTGAAATTCAATGGCTGTTTGCCATTCTGCCTCTTAAAAGCCACAAAATGTTACTATCAAAATTAAACTGTGGTGTGGACGTAGATTTCTTATGTTGGATGCAGCTCTGAAATATCTCTAGGCCAAGCTCCTGGCAGAACCCCTAGTCCCCCCTAAAACCTTGTAAGCCAACCCCTGACCCCACTGTTTGCATTTGTCTCATTACTCTTATTTTCTAAGTTTCCATGAGAAATTTCCAAACTCAGCCACAATCTTCCCACAAACCAGGTCCGAAGGTCCAAGAAACACATGATCAAGTTAAGCACAGCAAATGTCCCACTTCTCCGTCATAGTTACTTTTCTAACTGCTGTGATGAACTACCTGACGAAATCAGTTTCAGAAAAGAATTCATTTTGGTCTACCACGGTGGTTGGAGCTCGGGCAGCTGGACCAGTTGTTTTCTCCTTCAGTAAGCTAACAAGGATGAGTGCTCAGGCTCAGCTAGTTTTTTTTCCTTTTTAATGCAACCTAGAATCCCAGTAACCCACACTGGGAGAGGGTCTCAATTAACCTAATCTAGGAGGTCTCTCATAGATGTTCCTAAAGCTTTGTCTTCAGATCCGGTCAAGTTGAAAATCAATAACAAGCATGACCATGTTCTCAGCAGCTCTTCTTCCTCTGGGAGAGATGCCATTTTCTTCTCCTAGAGGAGAGTTGCCCTTTGACATGGTCTTAAACACTTCAACTTGTCCAAATATATTAGACATCATTCTGTTAATGTTTGAATAACAGAACTTTTCTGGAAGATATTAGAAGTGAAGTTCATAGGCATATGTAAAAGCTGATATTTGAAAAATATTTTTAGAAATTATTAAAAGCACTGACTTAAGACTGCAGAGATGGCTCAGAGGTTAAGGACACTAGCTGTTCTTCCAAAGGTCCTGAGTTCAATTCCCAGCAATGGCTCACAGTCACCTATAATGAGATCCTGTGCCCTCTTCCAGCATGCAGGCACACAAACAGGTAGAATAATGTATAAATAATGAATAAATAAACCTTTAAAAAAAAAAAGGTTCTTAGCCATGTCCACTTCCCGGCAGCCAACTGCAGGAACAAATCGAGATAAGAGTATTCTGTGTGAACCCAGGATGTGGACACATTGAGGAAGCGTCAAGCCCATGGAAACATAAGCCTCGAGTGTATGACCTGTACATCACAGCCAAAGGAAGGGAAAGAACAGTGAGCAGACAAGTCTGTCATGTCAAGAATCACAGCCAGCTGAGCAAACTGGGGCAGGACAACAGGTGACCTCCATACACAGGGACGGATCAATCAGGGTTCTCTAGAGTAACGAAAGTTATAGAATGAATACATGTTACTGTGTTGTCTTATTGTTATAATACATGAATTATTGTATGCTATAAATATGTATTATAAAAGGGATTTATGAGAATGACTAATAGGCTAATTCATTATTAGTTCTTGTTATTTAACTTTTATTACTATATTAGTTATTAATTAATAATAAATGAGGAGTTTTAACTGCACTCCTCATTTCATTATGGAACCTATGAAAACTGCTCTTTCAGTCAGCACTCCACCATTACCTCATGAGAGTTCCCTTCTATTCCTGTCTACTTGGTATTATCCCTTTTTCTATACCTGCCAATATAAAGGTTAAACAGTTTAAGCCCTAGTGTCAAAATTCCTCTCTAATTTCAAACAAAAAGAAAAAAAGAGAACAAAAACAAGTCTCACATTAAATTTTAAGGTAATGAAGCAATATGATAAAGACATTATGAAATCTATTTAAGTTTTTTTTGCATGGAATTTTCCATCATATCCAGATGAGAAGAAATGGGGAAAATGGAACGGGGTATTCTCTACAAAATATTTATTCTTTCCTTTAATATGTGTATTTAGACGCTATCCTCAAATTCATTTCCACATGAAAAGAATTTTTCTTTTTATTCAAATTTTGAGAAGCTTAAAGAAGAGACAAACTAATTTAGTAAACATTAACCTATTTCTTTTTTTTTTTTCTAAGTGCAAAGCTTTATGTAACCTGAACAAAGTTATAGAAAGTAGGTGGATGGGATACTTTTCAAATAGAAGGAAGTTAGTTAATACGTTGACGATTCACAATGATCAAATTTGTTTTTAACAACCTCCTTTTAAAAGCTTGAAATATGAGTCTACAATGGACTGTCCCAATTTTTTTTAACCTATTTCTTGATACTTGAAAAATTCTAGCAGTTGAAAATAAAAATGTATAAAAATAATAATTATGTAATCTAAAATAGAAAACAATCATGTTAATGTAATTAAGGTCTTTTTCTTCCCCAAAGTAATGTTTTCTATAAGTTCTGATCTTAAAAGCCTTTAAAACTAGGGGAAATACTTTATTTTTTAAAATTTAGCATGATCAGTATGAGACATTACTACATTAAGACTAGTAACAAAAAAAAGAAAGAAAAAACAATGTTTTAGATTATAACACAGCTGCTTCATGGCCAGTAATTAGGAAAAGCACTTTGCAAATAGTTATAGATTAAATGCAATTATTCAGTAATGAATGCAAGCACTTATTTAAAATGTCTTATTTAATTGGTTTGGCATTTGAAAGTAAGACTCTGAAGGAGAATTTTAAATAACTGTCATTAAAATAGAATTTAGACTTCTGAACTAATTTAAATAAAAATTATTCAAAGTGCCTAATGGCTATAGAACATTCTGAAGTTGGGCTTGATGTTTTCATGAATGGAGGCTGATAGATGATAGATTTGGTACCCAAAAATGACTCAATGGATAAGTGTGATCAGCTGTATGTATGTAACACTTGATGAGAAGAGTCAATATTTATAACCTTGTTATATTACGTACTTTATGGCACTAGGCACTTTTCATGTCCTAAAGCACAGGGGAGACCTTGAACTTCTTTCCCCGGGTTCCCATAGATGGATGATAGTCACATGGATGTAACTAATGTATAAAGATAGTTTCCTTAGTGGCATGAACAGAGTAGGGGAGGTGTTAGAGGAATACTGGGAATAGGATGGAAATAGGATGGTGTTGGTACTGTCTAATCCAGATAAAGTCAAACTCGGTTTCATACCGAGATCAACATGCCAGCCCTCTGTGGAGGGCTCTACCAGCAAGGCAAGAATAATTACTTCCTACTCTTTTTCATAAAATCCATACTGGTGACCTGAGAACTGGCCTTGCTCAACACCCATTCTGAAAGAGCTCCAAGGGGAAACTGCCCTGACTGCTCGTGAGATGCCATTCCTTTTCTTTGCTGTTACTGCCTCAGCTCCTTTCTTCTTCCTTGACCTCAAACAGCTAAGAAGGAGCTTGCCTGTCATCAAACTGATTCCTTTCCCTTTTCTTATACTTCCTAAAAAGCTACCGGGGATGGCTGATTGATCAAACATAGCAATTTGGGAGCTAGCTTAAATTCCAAGACAAAAACAGAAGCCCATTTAATACCTTTTAGAAGAGGGTCACACGGACTTGAGAATCAAAGAAGCATGAGCAAGGAAAAGCAATCGATGACGCTGAGAATCAATATTTGCGCAGTTTATAATAAGAAGGTAAGAGGAAATGAAAAGTAAGTAAGAGACCCATTAGTATGCTAAGCTTTTACAGTGCTGAAGGAGAAACAGGACATATTGAACTTGTTCCTTTTTCTAGTAAGAATACTGGTTACATTCAGAAGGATTTATATACTTCTTAGAATTGTTTTTCTGTATGAAATAGTAGAATACAAGTGAACACTCAGGAGTAAGGTTACCCAGAGAAAAAGGGGGCTCATTCAGTGCATCCTAAGCCTAAGGCATTTGTAGGGGAAACCTGAAGTGTTCCAATAAAAAGCTACAAAGAAGCCCTATGCAAGCTCTTTAGGAGAGCAGGACCTTACTGTACCCTTGTCAGGTGCAACTCACTGAGAGAACTTTCTTATGAGGGATGCATTAAGCTAACAGTATCCAGCTTCCCTACCACTAAGGAGTTGCTGTACCATAGAGGCTAAGGCCATGTTGTCCTCAGGATGGTTCCAGCCAATGACTGAACATGACAACCATTTTCTACCCAGTGCAATTCCTTTTATAGCATTAGGGAATCCAGTTGACCTAGAAGGGATATTCTAGAAGAGATGAAACAATGAGCACTTCTTTCCAAACCTCTCTTTGTTCTATCTTTTCTCCAATATCACTGAACATTGTGTGACTGCTCCCTATCTGCTCCTGCTTTTTCTCTCTGGCAGTTTTCCCCAACAAATTATTACTACTTCATTTTTTGTTGTTGTTGTTGTTTTATCTTGTCTTTTTCCAGTGTGTGTGTGTGTGTGTGTGTGTGTGTGTGTGTGTGTGCATGTTTGCATGTATGGAGCACATATGTATCTTAGAATATGTAGTATGGCTGTATGTGCAGAGGCCTAAGGTTTATGTTGGGACCCATCCTTACATATTATATCCTATTAAATGAGACAGTGCCTCTTGGAGTCGGACGCACTACCATTGTGTGAGGCCATAGGCACGGTCCCTTAATCAAACCCAGAACTCACAGATGTGACTAGTCTGGCTAACCAGGCTAGCTTTCTCTGGAGATCCACTTTTCCAGGAACTCAAAGGTTATAGAGGCAGCCACTCCCATCCAGCATTTACATGCGTTCTAGGCTTCCAAGCCCCAAGGTCCTCAGGCTTGTGTAACAAGCACTTAAGTGCTGAGCTATCTCCTCAGCTTCATCATAATTATTGACGTGGCTGTTATTTTACTATTATTCACTGTACAATTTTATTGTGTATGTTCGCTGTACATAGTACTCTGTTATATAGGACATTTTTATATGAGCATACATTGTTTATTGAAATGTTCGGTACTTATTCTTTCCTGATGTCACCTCCTCAAGGACTTTAAAATTCACAGAGGATGACCCGACAGTGTCCATTTAGTCAAAGGCAAAGAGTTTTAAAGGGCTCTCAATGACAGTGTTAAAGATGATGTGATTTCAATATCACTCTTCAGTCTTAAACCCAATTCCTGTCTTGCACCATGCCAGACTTAGTTTATTAACCCCCCCTTTTTTTTTTCATCTGAAAGCAAAAACATTAGGCAAAATATTTTAAAACATGTTCTTGGTTCCACCAGTGACCCAAACTTGTAAGGAAAACTCAAGAATCCATAGTCTAAGTTAAAATCCAAGCCCAGACCATTAAGAGACAGCCATAGCCAGCTGTGGCTGTGCAGGTGTCATTAGACTTGATGAATCTGACCATTCGAGGTGTGGAGCTGCTGAAACCCAGGGCAGGTAACAGCATTTCCACAGCAAGCTGCCACCCACGAGGAGAAAAGAGCAGTGGATGTGCCACCACCTTCTGTCAGAACTTTGAAAATATCAAAACTTTAAGTCATGAAAGCCACCTCTTCTCAACTCTTGCGAATCGCAGAGTAGTAGCATAGATGTGTAGCCACAGCCACTTGAGAGGCTGATGCAAAAAAAATCAAGCTTGAGATCTCCCTCGGCTATGTAGCAAGATCCTCTGTCAAAATACAAAACAAAACAATAACAAATAAAAAGAAAAAAAAAAAAGAGGCAAGCCTGAGAACCAGGGGAACCAATGTGCGCAGAATGAGACCAGCGGAACCTGAAGACATGGCTGTCAGATAGCAAATATAAAATGCACCTGTCTTGAAAGTTTGCAAAATAGAGTTATCTGGAAGGGTAAGCAGAAACAAGGGTTGAACTTGCAAGCATAAGATGCAGCCTGCAGAAATGAAAGGCTTGAGACATGATGAGGATGCACACACCGAGAGATCATCCTGAGGGAGTGACCTAACACAGAGAGGAGAGGAAGAATGGATATAAAGACATTCACCCAAAGACTCGAGAAACTGGGACAAGTGCAACACTCGAAAAGGTAATGGCAAAGAATTCTCTAGAACTGCGTGGCCTAAGATTCAAGAAGCACTACAAACTCAAACTTACATTTAATTCAGCCTGCATAAACTTTGGGGATACAAACAATCCCACCCAGGAAGAAAACTTGTACAAAGAAAGGACAATCAGAAGTATTGATGACTTCCTTAAAGTAAAAGGCACAAAACATAGTTTATATGTACTTGCCCATGTCTTTACAGGCCCGGTGTCTTGGAGGCTGTGTCTCCTGCTAATCCTTAGAACCATGGCATTCATACAGACTTCGAAGTTTGATAGTGAGGGCAGTTTTCAGCCTGAATCTCTCAGAGTCTCCCTGGAGCCAGAGTGGTTTGTGATCCAATCAGTTTGCAGGATTGTTTGTTTTATGATTTGTGTTTTAGACTGTATTTTAGTCCTTTTTTTTTTTTTTTTTGCCAGTGAGTCTTCTGCCCTGTGCTGATGTAAGCTTCAGAGCTAAAATGACTTTCAGAGCTATATTCCATTGACAAGGGAGGGCCACACCTGTGTCCCATAAATCAGCCGGGCACCGACTCTGTACTGCCCCCGGGGCAGTGGTGAGGATTTACAGCATTTGGCTGGTGGTGGGCAAGGCTTTTTGTCATGCCTTCCTCGTGTTTTGGTCGAACTTGATGCCCTGTTTTCATCTTATAATGAATTGCTGTAGAGGCACTCCTTCTCATAACTTGTGTCTGATTAAACTCGGCTGGTGAATAAACTCAGCCAATAACTCAGGGCTTTGTTCCCAGAATTACATGAATAGAATTCAGGTGTGAGAACTAACTCACGCCCAGGGATAGGGCCTTCAGCCCCTAGTACTAAATAAAAAGCTAGGAAAAATTGGTGTCTGCTTTTCAGAATAATGTTTCCTCTGACACAAATTATTTTAAACCTTAAGAAATGTGCTTTCTCCAGATATTACTATTTCCTTCTTCTCACATAAGATTCCATGCACATTGCCCAACAGTAAGTCTCAGCATCTGCTTTGATAATCTGCAGGACAGAGCCTTTCAGAGTCCCTCTGTGGCAGGTTTCTGGCTTGTTTCCTGTTTTCTTCTTCTTCTGATGTCCTTCCTCTTTGCCTTTCAGGATGGGGATTGAGCATTTTAGTCAGGGTCATCTCTCTTGATTAGTTTCTTTAGATGTACAGGTTTTAGTAGGTTTATCTTATATTACATGTCTATATGAGTGAGTATATATCGTGTGTGTCTTTCTGCTTCTGGGACAGCTCACTCAGGATGATCCTTTCAGGTCCCACCATTTACATGCAAATTTCATGATTTCCTTATTTTTCATTGCAGAGTAATACTCCATTGTGTAGATGTACCACAATTTCTGCATCCATTCTTCAGTTGAGGGGCATCTGGGCTGTTTCCAGCTTCTGGCTATTACAAATAAAGCTGCTACAAACATGGTTGAGCAAATGTCCTCATTGTGTACTTGAGCCTCTTTGGGTATATGCCTAGGAATGGTATAGCTGGATCTAGATCCTGCCATGGGCTACATCTGTGCAGGGGTTCTAGGTTATCTCCATGAATAGTCCTTGGTTGGAGTATGAGTCTCTGGGAAGTTCCCTGTGTTCAAATTATCTTGTTCTGTTGCTCTCCTTGTGGAGTTCCTGTCCTCTCCAGCTCTTACTATTTCCCACTTCTTATATAAAATCCCATTCACTCTGCCCGACAGTTGGCCATCAGGCTCAGCATCTGCTTTGACAGTCTGCAGGAACCCCACAAGGAAAGCAACTGAACCAGAAAATTTGAACACAGGGGTCTTCCCAGAGACTCATACTCTAACCAAGTACCAGGCATGGAGATGGCCTAGAACCCCTGCACAGATGTAGCCCATGGCAGTTCAGTATCCAAGTGGGTTACATAGTAATGGGAAGAGGGACTGCCTCTGACATAATCTGATTGGCCTGCTCTTTGATCACCTCCCCCTGAGGGAGGAACAGCCTTACAGTAGAGGACAATGCAGCCACTTTTGATGAGAACTGATAGACCAAGATCAGAAAGGAGAGGAGAACCTCCCCTATCAGTGGACTTGGGGAGGGGCATGCATGAAGAAGGGAGAGGGAGAGTGTGACTGGGAGAGGAGGAGGGAGGGGATTATGGGGGGATACAAAGTGAATAAAGTATAATTAATAAAATAAAATAAAACTAAAAATAAAAAAAGAAATGTGCTTTCAACAAGGCATGGTTACACACACCAATACTTGAGAAGCCAGAGGCAGGCAGATCTCTGTGAGTTTGAGGCTATCCTGATCTACAAAAGGAGTTCCATGTCAGTCAGGTCTACATAGACCCTGTCTCAGAAAAAAAAAAAAATGAGGGAGAGAGGGAAAGAGGAAGAGAGACGGGGAGGGGGTGTGTTCTTAATCACTTAAGAGAGAATAACTATATGGCACTCCATGCACGTGTCCCTTCACACAACTTAACTTTAGAAACTGTGCTTGGTGAATAAGCCCTTGATCATCTTTTCATATTTCCTAGAGCCTTGATTTAATTAACCTAAAAATCCTCTTTAACTGGAATGGGTTTTGCATGGGGTATTATCTTCTGAAAGTTAAAGCATGATTTCACTAGGAAAACAAATTGCTATGTATGTAAGTGGGAAATTGACCACCAGAGGGAACAGGCACTCTGACATACTTACGTGCTCATAAACAGAGGTGTTTGACTCTGTGTTTTGCTTTTCTCATCCTCAAATGTGTACAATTTCGATTAGGCACACTTCCTGACAGGAGCATGTCAAATTCTTCTCTGCTTGATGCATAAGAATATCTGGCTGTTGTTTTGAAAATGGAATTTTTTTAACAAATGCAACATAATTAATCACTTTAATATTCTAGTTTATAAAGACAAAATGACCTCTTTAACATAGTTTTTTATCTAAATAAGTTAAAATGTTCTAGTACTCCTAATAAAAGTTTTCTGTTCGGGATAAGAACATAAATATTAAAGAAGTAAACTGAAGTCATCGTTCAGCCCCTCATGCTGATGGTTGAAATGAAAGTTAGGCATCTACCAATTGCGACACTGGGGAAATGGCCTAGCAGGTAAGAGTGCATGCTCCGAAGCCTGGGGACCTGAGCTTCAAGCCCCGAAAACAGGATAAAGAGTCAGGCGTGTTCACATGCATATCTCTACCCCAATACTCTGAGGAGAAAAATGGTGGCATTTGGGAGACCTGAGGAGCCAGTCCAGCTCCAGTTTCAGTGAGAGACCCTGAAGCCAGGGAATAAGCTGGGAGGGATAGAAAAAGGCCCCCAATATCTTCCTCTGGCCTCCAAGTAAATAGAAATGAGAGCACCTGTGTGCAAGCATGCTCGAGTACATATGTACACACATGTGCACACACTCACACATGTACACACACAAACACACATACATACACACACACACACACAGAGCTACACACACTAAGTGTTTTTTTAAGAAAGCAAACTACCAGTTAGAATAGTTGAACAAGACCATAATTTTCTTTTGTTCTTATGTGAAATATAAATAAATAAATACATTAAAATAAGAATACTAAATATACTATACGTACATATAACACATTATATATGTATATTTTAATATATATGCATGTATGAGTATATATACATGGATATATGTATATTACATATGTGAACCATATTGCATATATACAAAGTATCTACTTATGTGTATTTTGTAGTATATGTATATAATATATGTATAGCACACGTATGTACATAACAGAATCTTCTGTCACTATATGTCGCATAAGATTCTGAGGAACCGCAAAGACTGGTACTGTAGTCAGATAGCTACTTAACTCAAGGCTTAAATTCCTCTCTTGCCTTTTTTTGCCTAAGCATACACAGCCTCACTGTACAATAACAATGATGTTTCTTCCCAGGTAAAGTAACTAGATTAAGCTCAGAATTGCTAGGGCTATTTCACATCTGTCTACAGAGACATGCATATCCAGCCTCTATGAAGTTCTGGGAAGCCAGGTGAAGAGAGGAGTTGTTATTCTCCTTTTAAAAATTTTTTAATGATTTTTTTAAAAAAATATTAATTACAGTTTATTTACTAAAATTTGTATTTAATTGTATATATATATATATATTTATTATACTTTATTCACTTTGTATCCCCACTGCAGCCCCCTCACTTGTCTCCTCTCAGTTCCACCCACCCTCCCTCTTCTCCCCCTATGCTCTTTCCCAAGTTCCCTGATAGAGGAGGACCTCCTCCCCTTCTATCTGACCCTAGCCTATCAGGTCTCATCAGGGCTGGCTGCAGCACCTTCCTCTGTGGCCTGGCAAGGCTGCACCCCCCAGGGAGAGGTTAAGAGCCTACTGGCATAAATATTCCCAGAGCAGCGCCAGTGATGTGCTAATGAGAGTTCCTGCTTTGTGCGCCTGATTTTTCGGTTAGAAATCTAGGTTAGCAGTCCCATCCTTACCATCTCTCCAGTTGTTTGATGTAAGGACTTATAGGAAATGAAATATTCCAGGAGGATAAGAATGGTGATTAATGCTAGTTAGAACTCTCTCTTCTGTGAGGCTTAAGTAAGGTTTACAGAGATTACAGAAATGTCTTTTCATGAGTTTATCTTTCAAAGGTCATAGATATTTTTGGAAATTTTTCATATCCTTTTAATGATCATATATATCATTTTATCTATAAATAAAGATTCTTGGTTTAGTTTTTGTTTTTTTTTACCAGATTTAATTCACTTTATTTTTCTGATATAAATCCCCTCTGTAGCAGCCACAGCTGGAGCCTGTATCCTCTGAACAGAATACAGAGTTTTCACACGATGCTCAGTTGATTCCTGACAAGGTGAACACAGTCTCTTTCCAGAGGCTGGGGATCAGGTAGCTGTAGGTGTTGGAGAAGGCATGAAAAGTGGCCTTGACAAAGTTGCCCCGGTGGCAGTGCAGTCCCTGGCCTATGTGTAGCAGTCATCAGTACCAGCCATCATCAGTAGCCTCTCCACACAGGGATCATGGAAAGCTTGCAGAACAAGACCGGAAAGTCCCACAATGTTTTATACAAGATAACAGGCTGCTGTGGCTCTGAGCTTGTGTGTCTCATCCCTGCCCCAGAGACACTGGCATCTGTCTCTGCCTCTGTGCCCAAGAAGCTACTGATACTGAACATTTCTTTAAGTGCTTCTTGGCCGTTAGTGATTCTGCTGTTGAGAATTCTCTGTTTTACTCTGTACCCCATTTTTTATTGGATTATTTTGTTTGTTGGTGTTTAAATTTCTTGAGTTCTTTATATATTTTGGATATTAGCCCTTTGTCAGAAATAGGGTTGGTGAAGATCTTTTCCCAATCTGTAAGCTACTGTTTTGTTCTAACAGCAGTGTCTTCTTGCCTTTCATAAGCTTTTCAATTTCAAGAGATCCCATTTATTAATTGTTGATCTTAGAGCCCGGGCTGTTGGTGTTCTGTTCAGGAAGTTGTCTCCTGTGCCAATGAGCTCAAGGCTCTTCCACACTTCTTTCTTCTAACGGAGTTAGTGTGTCCGGTTTTATGTTGAGGTCTTTGATCCACTTGGACTTCAATTTTGTGCAGGGTAAATATGGATATATTTGCAATTTTCTATATGTAGACATCCAGTTAGACTAGCACCATTTGTTGAAGATGCTGTCTTTTTTCCATTGTATGGTTTTGGCTGATTGTATGATTTTTTTTGTCAAAAATCAAGTGTCTGTATATGGATGGATTTATTTCTGGGCCTTCAATTTGAGTCCATTGATCAACAAGTCTGTTTCTATGCCATACCATGCAGGTTTTATTAATTTTGCTCTGTAGTACAGCTTGAAATCAGGGATGGAGATACCTCCAGAAGATCTTTTATTGTACAGGATTATTTTAGCTATTCTGGTTTTTTTTTTTTCCATATGAGGTTGCAAATGGTTCTTTCAAGGTCTATAAAGAATTGTGTTGGTATCTTGATGGGAACCACATTTAATCTAGATATCCAAAAGATGCTCTACCATGCAGCAAGGACACTTGCTCAACTATGTTCATACCAGCTTTATTCATAATAGCAAGATTTTAGAAACAACCTAGATGTCTGTCAAATGAAAAATGGATTCAGAAATTGTGGTACATTTACAGAATGGAATACTATTCAGCTATTAAAAACAAGGAAATAATGAAATTTGCAGACAAATGGATGGAACTACAAAGGATTATCCTGATTGGGATAACCCAGACCCAGAAAGACACATGGTATGTACTCACTTATAAGTGTATTTTAGCCACTTAGTACATAATAGCTGTACTACACCTCACAGACCCAAAGGAGATAAGTAACAAGGAAGACCCAAGAATGCTTAACTCCCACTCAGAAGAAGAAATATACAGCAAACATGGTTGATGAGAGGGAATGGGGTAGGAGAATAAGCACTAAGAGAAAAGAGAGTCAATATCAGACCTGAGGAGAGCGAAGGTAGGAAGACAGAGGGCTTGCAGAGAGAAGAGAAACCTCGGGCAGGGTCTTCTCTGTGACAAGTTGGAAACTTACTACAGGGAAGGCTCCTGGGAAGATATGACTGTAACTCTAACTGAGACGCCTAGTAACAGGGATCATGAAGACTGAAGCGGACGCCATCTAAGTAGACACAACTCCCAATGGAAGGAGGAGAACACCAATCCATCCACAAAAACTTTGACGCAAAATTTACCCTACCTACAAGATGGGAAGAGACAAAAATAGAGCAGAGGTTGAGGGAATGTCCAATCAATGACGACTGGCCCAACCTGAGACTCAGCCCAGGGGAGACAGCCAACCCTTAACATGATTAATGATACTCTGCTGTGCTTGCAAATGGGAGCTAAGCATAGCTGTCCTCTAAGTGTCTCCAACCAGCAACTGATGAAAACAGATGCAGAGACCCCTAAGCAATCATTGGGTGGACAGCAGGGAGCCTTGTAGAAGAGCCAGGGGAAGGATAGAAGGAACCAGAGAAGACAGGATCTCCACAAGAAGACCAACAGAGCCAGCTTAACAGGGTTCTCCAGGGGATCTGTGGGGACTGGAGCACCAACAAAGAACCATACATGGACTGAACCTAGGCCCCCTTGATGGGTACCTCAGTCCTCATATAGGTTCCCTAGTAAGGAGAATGAGAGCCGACTCTGACATGGGCTGTGTTGCCTACTTTTAGATCACTTCCCCTGGCAGCCTACCAGGCCACATGGGAAGAGGATGCGCTCAGTCCTGATGCAATTTGGTATCCTAGGGTAGCATTCCCCTTTTCTGAGGAGTAGGGGGTGGGGATAAGGCAAACAGGGAGGAAGGGTGATACCTGGAGGAAAGGAGGGAGGGGCCTACAACAGGGATGTAAAATTAATAAATAAAAATTAAAATTTAAAAAGAATACCTTCAAAGACACAGAGATGAAATCAGTAGTGATTCTAAACTGACAACCAATACCAACCATCACAGACAGCATGTAAAAACAAATAGTCCATGAAAGCAGAGGGAGAAGCTCAAAGGAAGAATTTTTCTTAACGCCACAAATATAAATACTGCAACAGAAAGAAAATACATATTTGATGGGATAATTGCAACACTGAATAAAGTTGAAGAGAAGAGTTTTATGTTTAACAATGGCACAAGAGATGCTTTCCAAATTAAAAAACAATGAGATGGCAGGTGAGATGGCTCTGTGGGTAAACATGAAGAGCCTGGGTTTGACCACCAAGACCTTTGTGATGGAAAGAGAGAATCTAAGTTGTCCTGTGACCTCTCATACACACACGTCCACACCACCACTAAATAAATGAAACATTAATTTAAAACCTTTGAAAGCAAGAAAGGAAACAGGAAAAAAAAAAAAAAGAGCAGAATATCAAAAATCTGTGGGGCAAGAAAAAAAAAAGGTGGAACATATGCATAGTGGAAACTGAATCCCAAAAGAATATTTGAAGAAATGTCTGCAAGCTTTCCTAAATTGGTACCAGATACTAATGTACAGGCGGAAAGGCCGGTGGACACGAGATCTGTGTGGTGCCCCCACATGTTGCACAGAAACTATTGAGAGCAGCACCTACGTCTGTCACTCAGACTACAGACAAGCAGACACAAACACCTCTGAAAGAAGAGGGAAAGGATTGACTTTTTCCGTGTGACGAAGTGCTGGGAGGAATTACATCTCGTTTCCCAGAAACCGTGGAGTCATCGGAAAAGCAGGGTAAAAATTTTTAAACAGTGTCCTGAGGAGGAACCTAATCATTCTTCAAAAGGGAAGGGAATCCTGCCTAATGCAACCGAGGACAGGAGGGATTAAAGGGATCTTGTTATGGAGGAAAGAAATTTAATTTTGTTCGTAGATAATATGATTACCTATGTAGAAAATCCAGATTAATCAGGCAAACCAGTTCCCGAGCTAATAAGCAGTTATAACGTGATTACAGAAGGAAGTTGCTCCAGAGAACTTGATTACTTTTCAATGTGCCAATAATGAAAAACCATCATCAAAGACTTTGGAAATTAAAAGTTTCTCTCCTGAGAAGGACAATGTCATAAGAATAAAGAGAAAAGCCACACATCAAGAAAAGATATTTGCAAAGGGTAATTCTGATGAAGGACTATTATTCAAATATATAAAGAACTGTAAAAAGTAAATAAAACAACACTGCATATTCCGCATAGTTTGAGAGCCTATTAATCTGGCTCTTTCTATTGCAGCATTTTGATAACTGGCTTATATAAACATGTATGCTAGCTTTTCACTGTCCTGAAATATTTTGAATTTCATATGTATAGTGCATATATATTATTAAAAATATACTTGGCTAAGGAAAAAAAAGCAAATAAAAAAAACAACCCAATTAAAAACTGGGCAACAGCTCTGAGTTTTAACAATATGGCTGCCTAAACAAGACAGGAACAAGGATGACCCCAACAGACATGCTAGCACAGAAGAAGAAAATCCCATGGGGCCCCAACCATAAACAAAGAATTACAAGCAACTGAAGCATGTTAAGAGTGGGAGAAATAATGTATAAAGATTGCTAAAATTCCTAACACAAACCCCACAAAATATTAGCAATGATGTGGACCACAGCAATGCTTATTCAACATTGATGCAAAAGTAAAATGGGATGCTAACTTTACAAAAGTCAGACAAGTTCTTAAAACTATTCTCTTCCCACACCTATAGCCCAGCAAAGAGTATTCATTGATGTCTACCCAAAAAGTGTAAAAATGTATGGCTGTACAAAACCTGCATGCAGAGATTTGTAGCATTTTACTTATAGTTACCAAATCTTGGAAGAAAACAAAATACCCTTCCATAGATGACTGGATTTTTTTCAGGACTATAAAAATGTGCTGTTGAGCCATAAAAATATTTAGGCAACTGAAGTCCTTGTTAATGAGTGTAAAAAGTAAATTTGAAAATATTGAATACTCTGAGATTCCAACAAAATGATATTATAGAAAAGTTGAAGCCATTTAGATAATGAAAAGATCTGTGGGGCGGGAGGGGGGTCATAGGATGAGAGGGGTGACATAGCACTGCCACAATGGGAACGAATTTTACAATGGGAACAAATCTCTACAATACTCCAGGGTAGAAGCATGTCATTACACATTTGTTGAAAGCCATTAAACTACAATGTTAAGAAGAAAGTTGGTTGAGCTCTGGTTCTTGAATGATAATAGTGTGTGTAGACATTTCACTATTTGTACCAAATGTATTGTTTTTCTGGGAGATGTTGGCAATGAGGTTGGTTGTACATATATGGAGGGAGGAGATACTTGGACTCTCCCTATTTTCCTCTCAATTTTCCTATTACCCAGAACTTCCTTAAATTATAAATTCTATTTAACAATAACAGTAGTAGTAAACAACATTTTTAAGCATTTCTATGCTATTCAGTTTGCCTCAAATAACACCACAGCTATCATGCCTTCTGTCTCCTAATTCTTCAGCTGAGGAGGCTCCTGGCTACCTGCAGTGGAAAGATATCCTCACTAGTTGACTCTTCTGGCCTGTGCATCTCTTATTCGCAGACTTTGGACCAAGTTTCCAGATTTCTCCCACCTTCTTGCTCTACGTGGAACTTTTCATTTGTTGGTCTCTCACCCTTGTGTAACACGGGTAGGAAGTCTGAATTTTCTGTGGTATGTCCCTCATCTTTGTTTTTTATAGATTATGTTCTAGAAATAGCCTGTATGCTTCTAGAATTAGCCTACTCCATCCCATATTTGACTCAAATATTTAAACTTTGCTTGTGTATTCACATCCCTGGAACAACATCTTTAAATTGAGTCCCAGTTGTATTCTCTTGATTCGCAATTAGAAATACTACTTTTGTTCTTTTCACGAGAATTCTGTGTGACTTAATAGTCCTGTCATTGATAGAGGACATCATCTCTATATACGCCTCAGCTTATTTAAGAAAATATTGTTAAATTTATCATTATCAGAAAAGAATAAGACATTCTGATATTTGTACTACTGTGCTAAATGTTTCAGAAAACTCGATTTGACAGTACTGGCTCCTAGTCTTCAAGCAGGTATTTTATAATACAAAAAGTAGATAAAGAAACACACTTCAAAGTAAGAGTCTACATTCACTGAAAGGAGTGTAATTTGTTATAGTTATGGTTCAAGGACTTCCTGTAGGGTCCACCAGGAATGATGGATGATAATGCAGTATCTTTCCATTTCAAAGAACTTGTTCAATGTCTCCATCGGTGTTTTTATGAGGACAGTGACTCATGACATAGCAGTGAACTGGACGTTGCTCCTACCTATGCTACAACGCCCACCATGACCCCCTCTGTTTTCTTCCTCATTTTTCTTGTGCTTCCGGATCTTACCTCCCTTCATGATCCTCAGATTTAAAATATGTGACAAATGCTATGTGTTATATATAATCCTTGAAAGCAAATGACAAAATTAATTAGGCACTAATGAAGAGTGGGGAAAATGAGTGCGCTTAGCACATGAGTTTTGTTTCAGAAACTATTAAATGCTTTGCCGATCAGCTTGTATGTTACCATATCATTTCCAGTCATGTGTCACGTGGTACTGGTGAATATTCACAGTCCTGCTGTGGCAGAGCTGGGAAGCTAATTTGATTGTCTTTGTTGAAGAGATGTTATTTCTTAGGTGTGAAGGGAAAGAGAACTTGTCAAGAGGACTGATGAGCTAGTTGTGTTGTGCCCTAGTCCATTCCAGTAGCTGGTAAGACAAGGTTACATGGAAGGACACATGGTGGATTTTTTTTTCAGTTGTTGTTTGGTTGGTTGTTTTTTTTTTTTTTTGGTTTTTTTTTTTTTTTAGTATTATAAGAGAGAGTTGAGTAACAGCCCTTGGCCAGCCTTGATATGAGGGTTTGTGCCTAGTCTTAGTAAATCTTATTATGCCATGTTCAGTGGCTGTTCCTGAGAGGCCTGTTCTTTATAAAGGGAAATGGAGGAGGGGTGGATTTGGGGAGGAGGGGAGGTAGGGCTAGCTGGGAGGAGTGGAGGGAGGGAAAACTGCGGTTGGGATAAATTGAAAACAGATAATAATAACAGCAATAAAAATAAAACCACAGGCCAATCATAAACTTAAAAGAATTTTAAAAACTCTTAAAATAGGTAAAACGATTTCAAAGAAATATAAAAAGGATATACCTACCTGACTTCAAGACTGCAAAGTGCTGCAAAGAAAGCAGTTGCAAGGGCAGGCACTTAGAGCGTCATGGGCATGAACTTACACATTTGCAGTCAGTTCAGTTGACAAAAGAAACAAGGTAACTGGATGGGAATGTTACTATGATTTTTTTAAAAGATACTGGAGAAACAAAGTAATCATGTGACGTCACTAAAGAATGACAAATGAAGCATGGCAAATGCAAAGGTGTGTGTGTGTATATATATATAGTGTGTGTGTGTATATATATATGTGTGTGTATATATGTATATATACATGTATATATACATATATATATATATATTTCATTCCCATGTAATGTTTTTAAAAAGTCAAATCTTTGTAAAAACAGAAATCTAATCATTTTGTTTTCTTGGTGATAAAAAATTTCAGTTGATTATAAACAAGCAAATAAACTTTAAGGGGTCATAAAAGATGTTCTAAAACCAGACTGCAGTAAAGATTATACAACTATATAACCATATCATAAAGCTGAGTGTTTTGGGGGATTAGTTACTTAGCAGATAAGTCATAACTCAGTAAAGCCTTCTCGTGGGACTCTCCTTTGCAAAAGAGATTAACAAAATCCCCAGCCCTCCCTTCCCTTTAATATTTGATTAACTTATTACATTTATTTTTATATTTAAAGCCAGTCATAATTTCTTCACATTTTATTAGAAAATGCAACATTCTTTAGAGCAAAAATGATGGTTAACACTGAAATAGTGCCACTATCCCGTCTCCAAAAATCTACCATGTCTCTGGAACACATAGGCTACAGCACTGAAAATTTAGCATTCCGAGTTCCAGCACCATTATGTGTTCATTGCCGAATGAGGAAATTTCCTTTCTCGTGACTTTTTTTAAATTTTTTTAATTTTTTTTACTATTAATTACACTTTATTCATTTTGTTTTCCCCCATAAGCCCCTCCTCCCCTCCTGATCCCACCCTCCCTCCCCCTTCTTCATGCATGCCCCTCTCCAAGTCCACTGATAGGGGAGGTCCTCTTCTCCTTCCTTCTGATCCTAGTCTATCAGATCACCTCAGGAGTGGCTGCATTGTCATCTTCTGTGGCCTGGTAAGGCTGCTCCCCCCTGAAGGGGAGGTAATCAAAGAGCAGGCCAATCAGATTATGTCAGAGGCAGTCCCTCTTTCCTTTACTATGTAACCCACTTGGACACTGAACTGCCATGGGCTACATCTGTTCAGGGGTTCTAGGTTATCTCCATGAATAGTCCTTGGTTGGAGTATGACTCTCTGGGAAGTTCCCTGTGTTCAAGTTTTCTGGTTCTGTTGCTCTCCTTGTGTGGCTCCTATCCTCTCCAGCTCTTACTATTTCCCACTTCTCGTGACTTTTTTTAAGAGTGGTATTATTTCAACATTTAGACATTGTTCTCTTTAAAGCACCTGTTCCCCTTGAAAGAAGAAAAGAATCTGGGAAACAGGCTCCTTTCTTTAGAAATAACTTTGTTCCTCTATTTCTCCAAATGTACACTGTTGCTGTGTAATTTTCTTAGAAATTCATTGTTTATGTGTTATTTTCCTATTCCCTTGTAAATGTCTTGTCTCTAGATTTTCTTTTCTAATAACCACCCTTTACTTGAAATAAGTATTATCAGCTGAGCAAAGATTCAGGTCACACTGAGGTTTTTTTTCTTTATATATTTAAATGAATAATTTTCACTTAAACATTCATCCATGTTTTTGCAAAATTGTAAAATTAATCATCACATCTGAATCAACCATGTAATTACCCATATCAGCTCTGAAGAGTCTGAGGTGAAGAAATAGGTGAAACCACGCTCACACACTTCAGCACACTGGCTCTGCCAAGATCAATAGCCACTAACCAATTTTTTTTAAAGGATGGTACATCCCTTTATCCAACCCTGAAAGTGATTTCTATGGAACGAGAACAATTCAGTCTTTTTCATTCACCATTATTCAGGCTAATCTATTCTCCTGACAGTGTGAAAGGTTTAGAAGATACGAAATTGAAAAGGTCCTTAACCTTGGGGATGTTGTCATTCAACTAAACTAGGACATGGCGAGAGAAAATTTCCTCCCCAGTGGTGTCAAAACTGCAATGTAGCATCAATAAATATTCGAAGATACTGGGGATGATGGGATATATCCCTCCATCCTATTACCACACTGCAATTTCCAGACTTCAAACTTTTGTTTTATTCATGATCCCTTGGGAGAAGATGTAAAGGCAAATGAAGGATCAGAGGATTATCTCTCCTTACACTCTCAGGTTCTATAACCTGAAAATGATTAATAGAAATGACTGAGCCAAAATTGTTGGTGTTAATTCCTACACACACACACACACACACACACACACACACACACACAAACACACACACACACATACACACACACACACAATTAGGCACTGTGGGATAAAAAAAATAATGATGAAATAGTGGCATTGTTATGGTTTGGACATGCTATGTCCCCAAAGCCTTGAATTCTTGCAAGATCCCTACCTGGTGACACCGTTTTGGGAGGTAGAGAAACTTTAAAAAGTAGAGTTAGGCGGATAAAGTACATCATTAGGGTGTGTTCTTGGCCACTGGTCCATAACATGGACTCTTCTTTGCTTCTTGTCCACCATGACACGAGCAGCTTCTGCCACATATTCTGACCAACATGATGTGCTGTTTCATCCTGAATCTACAGTCAACAAGCTAAAGACTAAGGATTGTGATCTTTGAAACTGTGAGCCAAAATAAGCCAATCCTCCCTTAAGCAGTTTATGACACATATTTTTGTCATAGTGATGAGAATTCTCACACAACACATTTATTTCCTCTTGACTTCATTAAAACCGTAAAAAAAATACTTTTGAGGATGTATATTCATAAAAATATGAGAACTGGAAAAAAGAAAATAGTAATATAGCAATACAATTTTGAGAAGTAAAAAGAAAATAGTAGAGCCACCATCAAAATAAAGTCTATGCTGTAGTCTATGCTGGCTACGTGGAAAGCCAAGAACCATTCTAAAATCTACCAAAGTTTCAGGAACACCCTGTGGAAATGGAGAATAGCAGCATGTCTGTTTGAAAGAAAAGAAACACAGCCCCTTGGTAGAGCAATGACCTATCTATCCCAAGCCTCTAGGTCCATTCTCCAACCATAGGAGATTCTATTCAAATAGTCATGTTTTCATATCCATCACCCCCAGGGATATAAATTTTTAAAAAGCAAATAAATAATTAAATTTTATTTTTACTGTAGGATCATTAGACTTTCAAATAGGGGAAAGTGACAATAGCTACACCTGTGTAGCAATCACCATGCACTGGGTATTTCCTAAGCGTTTAATTTATTTTGACTCATTAACATTTTACCCTAGTTTTGTGAGTTAGCCATGCAAGCATCCCACAAACTGAAAAGAGACAAACTGTCTGTACACTGCACGCTAAAGCATATGTATCGGCCCAGTGCTTTTCTCTTCTGACCTCCCTTCTGGACTAGGAGACGCACTCTTCTCTGGAGAGCTTGAGATCACAACTGTAGTAGGAAAAGAGAAAGTTAGCTTCTCATCATCAAGGTTTTCCAACCACAGAACCCTGACTGTCACCTTTAGTTAAAACCAAATTCTCCCACTATGGAAGAGTCACCAAACAGATCCTCATGGAAACACAAACACAAAAAGATATCTGCCAGGCATCAGATAAAGTGTATGTAAATAAAACTTTGAGAATAGAAATATGTATATATATTATATGTAATATATATAATATTTTAAAAGTGAATTAGAATAAAGCAAAGATTTGGCAGCATTAAAGGAGACAAAGCAAATCCCAGTGCCCAAGTACTGCCTACTCACAAATCAGCAGCTGAAGACATTATTAATTTTTACTACTTTGTGTGTGTGGACATGATTGTGCACACTGTGACAGTATGTGTATGGCACTCAGAGGACAGCTGTGGCCATGCATTTTTCCTTTCTTGGGGACTAGATAAGGTCCTCAGACTTAAATGAAAGCAAGTGTGTGTGCCCACTGAGCCATCTTGTGGTTTTGTCTCTGTTAATCAGCATTTTAGCTTCGACAATGTTTGACAGTCTCGTAAATAAATGAGATTTTATTTTTTTTATCATATTCACCATCCACTTTCTCTTACGCCCTCTGACCTTCTTCCAGAAGATATTTTAATCATAAAAAAAGATATTGAGAAAATAAAGAGGCCTGTAAAATTACACATAGACTATGTACCATAAATAACTATAACTATTTTAGTAAGTATATAACATATACTATTATATAATAATATGTAACTAACATCTAATATTCATCAGTTTTTAGGACATAAATGCTAAGTAAACCTGAGATTAATGCTAAAAGGCAGACACATAAGATATAAAAGAAAAATTAGCACTGACTAGAAAAATGAAATATCTGAATAATACACAGACTGAATAAAACCCAAACTTTAAAGAAACAAATTATCAATAAATCAAATCCTCCCTAGAACTGCACTCTATGAGGTTTTCCCACTGAGATCCCAGAGGTAGGGAAAAATCCAAAACACACCACAGACAACTTGAAAGAAAGGAGCTGAGTATATGAAAGAGAAAAAAAAATGTCATGTAAATGAATGAAAATCAAAACATTCCTAAACTTTTCAGTATTGGCTCCCAAAGCTACAGAGTACTAAAGCATGGCCCTGCGCACAAAGGACACTGCCTTAGTCCGGGTCCTATTGCTGTGAAGAGACACCATGACCACGGCCACTCTGATAAAGGAAAACACTCAGCTGGAGATGGCTTACAGCGTCAGAGGCTTAGTCCACTATCATCAAGGCAGGAAGCACGGCAGCCTGCAGGCAGACATGTTGCTGGAGAAGGAGCTGAGAGTTCTGCTTTTGGATCATAAGGCAGCAGGAAGAGGAAGTGACACACTTCCTGTAATAAAGCCAGACCTTCTCCAACAAGGCCTCCTAATAGTGCCACTCTGTGTGCACGCACGGAGGCCGTTTGCTTTCAAACCACCACAGGCAAGAAGAGAATTAGGATGCTTTGGGGAGAGTGAGTTTCAGAACACTGACTTCGCAAGCATTCTGCTTCAAAAAGCACTGCGCTGACCACTCTCCACTTGACATAACGAGCAAACGAGGACGCAAGCTCTTCCGGTTCAGGGTGGACAACTGGAAGAGATGAAGGCTCCAGAACGAAAGAGGCATAATGAGTGTGAGCCAGTCATTTCCACGTGAAGTATGCTAGAGGCTTCCCAAAGCAACTTCCCTAAGAAGATAAAATGGACAAGAGACAGTTGTACCTAAATACAACTGGTAAGATGCATACCAAGAAAAGTAGGGCTGAATTAATAGTAAATACACAGAAAGTGCATGGAAATACATAGAAAGCCAAGCAAGGGGCAACTGTGACAGCAATCAATCAGTAAAAATGAAAACCCGGAAAAGTAGACAAAAATAACCACTACCCTGCTGCTCTAGCCTGTTGGCACAGCTGTGCTAGTGCAAATATTCAGTCAACGAACATTGACTGGTGGGAGTGCAAGGACAATTTCTCGGAGACATCGGGAAAAGATGCAAAGAGGCATTCGGAGAAGTCAGTGAGCACAGCCTGAAGGGCAAACACCCTGAAACGGCACACAGACAGCAAACGCCAAAATCAGTGCCAAAACTGATGCAGGTTGCTTCCAAAGAGGGGAGAAACCTGGGTTGCTGTTTTGCTGTTCTTGTACTCCTTATAAAACTTGATATGGGGCTGTGAGGTGGCTCATGGGTAAACACACTTGCTGTGCAACCCTGGTCACTCAGTACAAACCCTCATGCCAAAGAAAGATGGAAGGAGAGAACCCACTTCCTGAAGTCGTCCTTCGACCTTCAAGCACGTGCCAGGGTAGTTGCACACTTCTCTGCTCACACAATGATATTACATTTTAATTTAGAAAAAAACTGCATATTTAAATTATGTGTATAGATAAAATGATGGGAAAAATCATTTATAAGCCAATAAGCAAGTCTGTGATACAGTATCCGCTTGTCGTTCTCCTGCTTTTTAACGTAGCACTTTTTCTTTCTTAGATTTATTTATTTTGTGTGCATCTGGGGTTTGCCTGTACGTATGCCTGTATAAGGGTGTCAGATGCCCAGGAACTGGAGTTGCAGACAGTTGTGAGCTGCCATGTAGGTGCTGGGAATTGAACCCGGGTCCTCTAGAAGAACAGCTGGTGCTCTTAACCTGAGCTATCGCTCTAGCCCCTGTCTAATCTTCAGAGTCAGCAAGAAACTAATTCATTTTCTTTCTTTATTATTCTTAACTACTTCCTTTGAAGTAGTTAGGAAATGAGTTTTATAAATGTCAAGCACAATGCTCACTAGATCAAGGAATTACGGTTCATTTACAAATAGATATGTATGTGTGAGAAAATGTAGGTGACAAATATTAGCCATAAAACAAACTGAGTGAGAGAAGAGAGGGTAATCTGTGAGTCCTGCCCCCACAGCTGCTCAAGGCCAGAAAGTAACTCCATAGATACAGAAAGCCAGTGGTATGTTAATAGCTAAACTTCAGCTTCTTAAATTTTCTTTTATTTTGGGAGTTACCTTTGAAGGAGTCAGATATGGTGGAGAAAATAGGTAAAAAAAAAAAAAAAAAAAAAAATGAGTCCAGTATTCTTACAAATTCAGGAAGGAGCCAGCAAAGGCCCACAACTCACTGTCAATCTTATGAAACAATTTTTGCTACAAAAGTGTTATGTGAACTCTGAACAGTTCATACATGGAATCCAAGAAGATATGTCACAAAGCCAATCAATATATGAACAGTGGGTAATAATAACTTTAGACAAAGGAAAGCCAGAGGTGACTTCCAGAATGCTTAAAATAAAATCACAGTGATTTCAGAACAGTGAGAATCTTATTAAGTGAACCAAAGATCAGGATAAAATGAAGGACTGGTAGGACTTTGGCTTTGTGGGGAAAGGCAGTATAGTGCACAAGAAAAATGTATTAAGAAGTTGATTTTGATGCCAGCATTTGGGAGACAGAGGCAGGTGGATCTCTTGAGTTCAAGGCCAGCCTGGTCTACAGGTGAATTCCAGGACAGCCAGGGCTACACAGAGAAACCTTGTCTTGAAAAAAAAAAAAGGTTTTGTATCCCAGCTGAAGCCCCCTCCCTCCTCTCCTCCCAGTCCTACCCTCCCTCCCTCATCTCCTATGCCCCTCTCCAAGTCCATGAATAAGGGACGTCCTCCTCCCCTTCCATCTGACCCTAGCTCATCGCCTTCATCCAAACTGGCTGCACTGTCTCCCTCTGTGGCTTGGCAAGGCTTAAATCAAGAAAAAAGTCAGTCTTTTTCTTTACTTATTATCTGATATAGATTCGATTGAGCGAATGGTAATGAGGCATGCTGAACACTACACATATCTACTAATGGTGTAATACGTAGACCACACGGAGTCAGAGCATGGCCTTTTAGGAGATGAAAGAAGTGTCAAAAGATTCCTGTAGAGGCTGGTAATATAGCCCCGTGGGAGAGTGTTTGTCTCGTGCACGTAAGGCCCTAAGTTCAATTCCCAGCACTAAAAAAGGAAAAACCAATCCTATACATAACTTCTCACATGACATATTCGATACTAGCCTGAATTCCATAATTCTGCAAATAAACACATGTAAGAATGGTTGCTTCATTATTATAACTAAGATCAAAAAAGGACACATCTATAATAACCATTATTTTAGAATGTCCAAATAATGTAGCCGACTGATGGAATACAAACACATCTAACACCTTGAACATACATGCAAATACCTAGGACTTCTTATGAAACTAATTAAAAATATTGACTATTTTTTCCCAGCTATAAATTAGGGAATACACTAACACAAGGATTTACTGTGTTGTCCAGGCTAGCCTCGAAATTCTGATAATCCTGCCTTAGCCTCCCAAGTGTGGGAATTACAGATCTGTGTCTCCATATCCAGCCCTATTTATGTTTTTTGGTTTTTTTC
This sequence comes from Psammomys obesus, assembly GCF_907164565.1. Taxonomy (NCBI): domain Eukaryota; kingdom Metazoa; phylum Chordata; class Mammalia; order Rodentia; family Muridae; genus Psammomys; species Psammomys obesus. The sequence continues at coordinate 2,323,052 of NW_026590663.1, read as the reverse complement.
TTTTTTCTTTTAATTTTTTAAATTACACTTTATTCACTTTGTATCCCCCCATAAACCCCTCCCTCTTCCCCTACTAGTCCCACCCTCCCTTCCCCTTCTCCACACATGCCCGTCCCCAAGTCCACTGATGGGGAAGGTCTTCCTCTCCTTCCTTCTGATCCTAGTCTATCAGGTCTCATTAGGAGTGGCTGCACTGTCTTCCTCTGTGGCCTGGTAAGGCTGCTCCCCCCTCAGGGGGAGGTGATCAAAGAGCAGGCCACTGAGTTCATGTCAGAGACAGTCCTTGTTCCCATTACTATGGAACCCACTTGGGCACTGAACTGTCATGGGCTACATCTGTGCAGGGGTTCTAGGTTATCTCCATCAACGGTCCTTGGTTGGACTATAAGTCTCAGAAAAGACCCCTGTGCCCAGATTTTTTGGTTCTGTTGCTCTCCTTGTGGAGCTCCTGTCCTCTCCAGGACTTACAATTTCCCACTTCTTTCATGAGATTCCCTGCACTCTGTCCAAACTTTTTAAAGTGATAAATCTGTTAAGTACACATAGGAATATAAAATGTGGTATAAGAGAGCCCAACCACTTGTTTGCAGGGATGTCCATGGGAGGAGTTACTTGAAAAGATCAAGGCTTGGAAATACCATATGCGACAGAGAATGACATGGACTTTGGAGCCATACCAAACTCTGGATCTTGGTGTGAACACATAACTGTCTCCTTTCCTATACCCTCATCTTTGGAACATGTGAATACTGCTTAGAATAAGCTTGGGACACAATTATCCTTACATCAATTAGCAAGCATTAGGCAGATGTTCATTGATATTTTTAGGAAAGCATTAGTTTTCATCCTGTAATTTATGTTCTATTTAGCTCGTGTAAAATGCATTAATGTTGCATTAGTTTACAATCTAAAAGAAAGAAGAAGAAATCTAGCAATGCTGCTATTGCTGTATAATGGGGATGGAGTTTCAGGAAAATGTCAGAGCATTCAGTTCCAGGACCTCCTAATCCTCTGTGAGTGCATGACCGCAGTATGCAGAGTAAATAATTACCCTTCCACTGTCTCAAGGGCAGGAAATTGCAGCTCTTTGCCCTAAAGGAATCTCTCAGTGCTGTGTACCCAGCGGGTGTGCACAGAATGTTTGCTGATAATGATGATGGTGAGCGTGCTGATGGCTGTGACATGCTGTAAAGTTTAATTTAAAAGCCACTGGGGGACAAAAATAACAAAACATGATCTTTCAGAATTTCGTCTGACTGGGAAACACATTCCATTAGATTATTAATAAAGTAACTCAGAGCACACTGACTACCAATTGCTTTGGAGCCATCCTGAGTTTCATTCATTAGCTTGGCCTAATTATTACTTCAGATGTACGATGGGGCAAAGCAAGGTCCATTTCTGTTATTTTGGTCTGAAAAGTTTGTCTCCTGTAAGCACTTTTTAAGTTAAATACCTAATAGTCTGCTATCAAGTAAATGATACTTAATCCCTATAACAAGGTTTTCTACATGCTGTTTTCTACCCCTAAATTACTGTTATACTTTGTTTCCATGATGACTTTCCTTTTCCCTGTGTTTCACTGGTTTCTGTATAGACAGAGTGACTTTGTTGAAACATGATAGTACCTCCCTACTCTAACTCTATCCTAATGTTATGGGGGGGGGCTCTGTTTATTTATAGGTTATATTGCTTGTCTTCCATGATCACTGAAGAATCATCCAGATACAGTATGAATATCACCTATCCCTGCCATCAGCAAAGTCTGAAATTGGTCTTGAGTGATGAAGCTTTGTTTCCATGAGTCTGTTACACAGTGATGTCAGCGACAGGAAGAAACACCACATGAAGGTACTGTAGGGAAAAGTGCTGGTGTCCTGAATGGGAAACCACCCATGCCACATCCATATTGTATCTGAGAAACCATAATCAGCTTGACTGGGACATTTTAACATGCAGAATAACGAGCTTGAAACAGAACATTCAGTTTGCAAAGATGGAGGCAGAAAACCTAAGGTAAAGAAACAGAAGATGGAGAGACTCATTCCTTAGCTGAGCATTCAGTCTCTCTACAGAGCTGTATGTTTACTGAGTGACAGTGGCCTGCTGAAATGCTCCCAGCATGGGACTGGCTGCTGGGATGCTAAGGAAACTCATTAAGAGTGTGTTCACTGGAGCATCAGGAAGACTCAGTGGGAATCGAGCAGAGGAGCCAGATGAGGCAAACCTAGCCCTCCTAGGGAGTCACTCACAGAGGTGCTGGAGGTTTGCAGAGAAGCCCCCTCCAGAACCCTATGAGCAGCTGAGTGCTGCAGTGTGGTGACCAGCCGGGCTGTTAACAAGATTCACTGAGCATCTGGGGAAGGGTCCGTTCCACTCACAGCCACCCACACCCTGGACCTAGAAGGAAATACCTCTATAAGCACCCATGCAAAGGAACATGACCCCTCTTCAGTGTTCTGAAAGGGGTGCTTGTTAGCAAAAAGTCGCTTCAACTTCAGTATTACAAAGACAGAAGAAAAAAATTGATTTAGGGTTCAAAACCAATAACTTGACAAATGGAACATCACCTACAATATTAGAATTTATTTTACTACAGGACGTTTCTTAACTTCTTGATCAATTACTTATTAACTTATTAACTCACTCAAAAACTGCTTATAGGTGACCTTTCATATGATTGACACTGCACTATTGGTTTTGAGAACACTGACTTTGTATGGCTAGTCTTCCCCTCGGAGTTGTTCGGTATTTATCCAACCTTCCTGTTTAGTCACCTTCCTCTGAGCCCTATAACTTTTTCCCAAGAACATTGTTTTGTTGTTGTTGTTGTTGTTGTTGCTTTTATGTATATTAGACTGACCTTCAATTCGTGGTCATCCTGGCTCTGTCTTTTGAGAAATGGGATAACGTGCATGTCCCACCCTCCATGGATCCCTTGGTGAGTGTGGGGGTGGGGTGGGTGTATGTGTGTGGTGCCAAGTGAGGAAAGGAGAAAGCAGTGAATATAATGACCTGGGGCTGAAGGAGGGGAGATGTGTGTGTGTGTGTGTACGTATAATGCACACATGCTCCCCTCTGGGTCTACTTATTTGGCCTTCCCTGTGGGCTATGGGAAAAGAAAAAGGTGTGTTCCTTCTTGGTGCCTTGATCTCCTCAGCCTCTTCAACCTTCGCCTTCTTAACTAGAGATGAGTAGAAACACACCAGCATTGAGTCCCTTCGCTCCTCCATTTCCGGCCCTGTTGCGTCTTATCCAAGCAATGCTGACCTGACTGCCTTGCACCTCTTTTAAACTTCATGTTCATTTGAACAGAGTCTTCCTAGCAGCTAAGAGAGGATGGTTATCTATGGGCAGTAAAAGGATGACACTTTTCTCTACCGGACTCCCTTGAAAACACAGATTATTCTCAGACATTTTTAAAAGGTGTTGGGGTGGGGGTTGGGGGAAGAGGCAGAATATAAGAGTCTCTACCTTTCAGAGATCTCTGTTTTACTCCACATGCTTCTGGGCCAATTTTTTTAATTATTAAATTTTTTATAGTAATTACAGTTTATTTAATCTGTACCCCAGCTGTAGCCCCCTCTCTCATTCCCTCCCAATCCCATCCACCCTCCCTCAGCTCCTCCCTGCCCCTCTCTAAGTCCACTGATAGGGGAGGTCCTCCTCCCCTTCCATCTGACCTTAGCTTATCAGTTCTCTTCAGGACTGGCTGCAGTGTCCTCCTCTGTGGCCTAGCAAGGCTGCTCCTCCCTTGGGAGTGGGGAGGTCAAAGAGCACACTAATGAGTACATGTCAGAGACAGTCTCTGTTCCCCTTACTAGGAAACCCACTTGGATACTGAGCTGCCATGGGCTCCATCTGTGCAGGGGTTCTAGGTTATATCCATACATGGTCCTTGGTTGGAGTATCAGTCTCAGAAAAGACCCCTGGGCCCAGATATATTTGGTTTTGTGGAGCTCCTGTCCTCTCCAGACTTACTAAAAGACTTACTAAAATGCAGAATTCCCTGCATTCTGCCCAAGGTTTCTAAATGTGTTTGCTTCTAGTTCCAAAGTGATTTCCAATTTCAGCCTTTCAATATCTTACCTATTCCTCATTCCATGTGTATCCTTAATTCATTAATGTAAGGCAAACACTGCAACACACTGGCCAAACCTAGAAATTGTCCTGACTACTTGACAACAGCCATGAAGAACACTGAAACAGGTGCCTGTCCAGCCATGTTGGTCAAAACAGCCCAAAGAAAGACACTGAAGTGCCCACCCTGGCTCCACTTGCCAGAGAGGCTGAATGAAAGAAATCCAAGCACCTGCCACAGGTGCCACTCCAATGGATAAATATGTGATGAAGAGATGGGAAAGATGGAGTATGCAGTGGAGAGATGGAAGAGAAAATAAAGCTGGGGGGGGCTCACACTGTGAAGAAGGGTGGAAGTGTAGACTTGGAGGCAGTGAGGAACAGGCAGGTATGAGAACATAGTGAGGTTCTGGCCGGGGCTGCCACCAAGGGCCATATCTGGGTCCATGGTCCTGCTACATGTGTCAATGTCTGTGGGCAGAGTTACCACCAAAGGCCATGCAGAAGTCCGTGATCTGGGCTGCCACCAGAGACCATGTGGATATCTGAGGTCCGTGGTGCCATGGGGGCCATGTCTGGATTCATGGTCCTATCACAGCTGGGGTCTGTCCCAGGCCCAGTTACCATCAAAAGTCATGCAGATGTCCACAGTCTAGACTGCTGCTTAAGGCACTGTTCTGAGGTAGTCCTGCCTCTCACCAGCCACCACACTGGAGAGCTGACCCCACTCCTCAGCTTGGTAGCACAGTAAAGCAGACCCTGAAGGCAGGGAGATGTGTGAGCAGGCCCCTAAGTCATGAGCATAAGAAATATGACCTTGCCCTTCATCTTCCATGGGCTGGCATGGGCAAGAAGGAGATACCCTCCCATCTTTTTGCCCTTGGCAGCCTGCAACAGTCAGGCAGGTAAGATAACCCCACGGTTATAAGAGTGGGAGAGTTGGCCCCACTCCTCACCAGCTGAAAGAAGAAGAGCTTGCCCCTTGACAGCTGCAGAATTGGGTGAGCTGGTTGGGCCAGTATTAGAAAGATGACCCTGGTGACATGGACACAGAAGAGCAGGCAAGCTGACCAACTCAGTTACTTCCAAGGCACAGCTGTAGGGCTTTGAGTTGAACCATTCCCCAACATCTATACCATCTATGAACTGCTGGGGATCATGAAGAGACCAGTTCTAAAGATCCAAAGCTGCAGGATCTCCACAACACAGGGTAACAACAGGATATCTGAGAAGAGTCTCTGTGAGGATACAGTATTGATGTTGTAGAAGCCAGGGGTCTTGAAACAGACAAAAGACTCATTGCAATGAACATTTGCAGGTACAGCTGTTTAAACAAAAGGTAGATTGTGGGACACACTGTGAGACATACCACAACTTCTCTGACAAAATGGTTTTTGGTTGGTTAGTTGTTTGTTTTGATTTTTTGAGTTTTGTTTGTTTTCAGAGACAAGGTTTCTCTGTGTAACCTTTGCTGTCCTAGACTCACTTTGTAGACCAGGCTGGCCTCGAACCCACAGCAATCTGCTTACCTCTGCCTTCTTTGGGTTTTGGGAGGATAGTTGCAAGGGTGTAGGACAGCTATGAAAGGACAGGGAGATGGATGGGGTTGGTATGCCTGATGTAAAATTCACAAAATGTCAATTAAAGATTTTTAAAAAGAATGCTGAAGCAAATCTATAGTAGCTAGCAAATGTAGTCAAAGAATAAGACTATAAGTATTAACTTAGCTACTTTTAGCCTTTGTTGTGGGCTATGGAAGAAGGCAAAGTTGCCTTCACTCTTAGAGTCTAAAAAAAACATTTCTTAGAAATGTTTAGGGAACATTTTCTTATGAACTTTTTCCAAAGAGTCATGTTTTTTTTTTCTATATATCTGAACTTCTGTATTTCCAGACAAGGTCCCACAAAAACTGTTTCTGGGGGAAAAGAGGACCTCTTAGCTATAATTTTAAAACTTAGAAGACCCGGCAAAAACATATTTGTAATATTAGCACCCATAATTTTTCATAGTACTGTAAAGCATTAAAGAAGCTAAGTTATAAAATTGTGCCCCTAGAGGTACAATATGTTGCTGATTCTATAGATGCCCAGTAAATGTTTAGTATTAGGTGACCCTAAGTTGAAGTTAAAAAAGAAGGAGAGCTTAAGCTTAGGTTTAAAGAGCAAGCAAGAACAGGCAGACTAGTGTTATTAATATAAGACCAAACAACGCTGTGCCTGGAAGAAAACCAGATAGGCTGCATGTAATACCCCCTCCCCCTCTGTTCCCTAAGACCCAATCCCTAGTCTAATCCCTAGCACTGCAAGAGAACAACAGCCACAGCCTTCCCTCACCCTTCCCCCATCTGCTCTGATTCCTCCAGACCATTCCCCTTATAAACTCCCTTCCCCAACTCATCACTTTATCCCAGATCCCAATTTCAACAGATAGCCACTGTTAAACCACAGGCCACTCCTTCCACTAAGTCAGATAGGCTGCCTACCAACCCCTCTCTCTCTCTTCCTCCAGACTTAATCCTTGAATCTCATTCCTAGCACTGCAAACAGAACACCAGCTGCAGTCTTCCCTCATCATTGCCCACATCTGCTGTTGATCCCTCAAACCTCCTACCCCCAACTTGATGCTTTGCCAGAGACTCCAAGTCCAGCATGCACTCCCTGCAAACTCAAGGGAAGCTCTTCCCAGGGCAACAAGTAGACTAGACGGAAGGAAGACCCATACCTCTCCTACTCCTGAGATCCAATACCCTAGTCTTATCCCAGTTCTGTACCTGGAAATCTACTGTGATCTCGGGTTCCTCTCTGATTCCATTTCCAACATTCTCACAAAGACCTTCTCCTCTGGTCTTCCTTTGCCCAACTTATCCCACTTACCCAGCATCCAACGCCAGTAGGTGTAGAGAAATTTTAATCCAGCAATATGACCACTCTGGCAAGGGATCATATTCAAAGACATAGTTTTTTGTGATCAAGTTGGAAAACAGACATGCCCTTTGTATACACCTATAATTCCTCTGGCTGGAATACACACCTTTAATATGGCTGGCTGGAATATAAACATGCCCTTAGTACACAACTTTAATCCCAAATAATGATACCTAAGTGAGGGACAGACAAAGTGACAAACAAGAGAAATATTTGACAGAATGAGTCAGGGATAGGATACACCCAACTCTTGTGAGAAAAGATGGGAAAGACAACCTACTTAAGAGCAGTGCGGGGGAGAGAATGGAGTTGAGTTCATGCAGTTCAGTTGAATGCAGTTGAGTTCATGCAGTTCCCCTTAGTTGGTGCCTTCAGTGCAGTTCAGTTTGTGGATTTCAGAGGCAGTTTTTCAAAGCAGAGCAATTCAATGAGAAGATGAGAGAAGCCAGTTTGAATCAGTCAGCTTAGAGAGGAGTTGTGAGCCAGAGCAGCTGAGTTGAATCAGCCAGCCAGAGTTGAGAAAGAACTAGAAATGGTGAGTATATTCAGCAGTAAGTCTCAGAGGCTGAAAACATTCTAGGCCTAGGTTAGCAGACAGGGAAGAACCTGAAGCCTTCAAGGTCCAGGCTTGCAGACAATTAGGTTGTGTAGAGCCTAGAAGCTTCCATGCCTAGACCTAGGGGTAGTTAGATAGAAACACTCAGGGCTCAGCCTAAGTCATGTATTGATAAATATTGGGTATGGCTCATCATCAGAGGAAATAAAAGCATTTATAAGAGGCATTCTCTAAGAACTAGAAAGAACAATTCTCAAATTCATATGGAAAAACAAACAAACAAACAAAAACAGAATTGCTAGAACAATCCTGTACAACAATAGATCATCTGGAGGTATCTCCATTGTTGATCTCAAGCTGTACTACAGAGCAATAGTACTAAAAACTGCATGGTACTGGCATAAAAACAAAATGGTGGATCAATGGGATTGAATAGAAGACCCAGAAATAAACCCACACACCTATGGATACTTTATTTTTGACAAAGAAGACAAAACCATACAATGGAAAAAAAAAAAACCCAGCATCTTCAACAAATGGTGCTGGTCTAACTGGATGTCTACATATAGAAAAATGCAAATAGATCCACATTTATCACCCTGCACAAAACTAAAGTCCAAGTGAATCAAAGACCTCAACCTAAAACCGAACACACTAAATCAGTTAGAAGAAGTGGGAAGAGCCTAGAACTCATTGGCACAGGAGACAACTTCCTGAACAGAATGCCAACAACATAGGCTGTAAGATCAACAATCAATAAATGGGACCTCATGAAACTGAAAAGCTTCTGTAAAGCAAAGGACACTGTCATCAAAACAAAACGACAGCCTACAGACTGGGAAAGGATCTTCACCAACCCTACATCTGACAGAGGTCTAATATCCAGAATATATAAAGAACTCAAGAAGTTCAAAAGCAACAATTCAAGTAATCCAATTAAAAAATGGGGTACAGAGCTAAATATAGAGAAATACAGAATGGCAGAGAAACACTTAAAGAACTGCTCAACATCTTTAGTCATCAGGGGGATGCAAATCAAAACAGCCCTGAGATTTCACCTTATACCCATCAGAATGCATAAGATTAAAAACAATCTTAAGAATACATGCTGGAGAGGACGTGGAGAAAGGAGAACCCTCCTCCATTACTGGTAGGAATGTAAACTTATGCAACCTCTTTGGAAATCAATCTGGTGCTTTCTCAGACAATTAGGAATAGCGCTTCCTCAAGATCCAGCTTTACCACTCCAAGGCATATATCCAAAATATGCTCAAGTACATAACAAAGACATTTGCTCAACCAAGTCTGTAGCAGCTTTATTCATAATAGCAAAAACCTGGAAACAACCCAGATGCCCTTCAATTGAGGAATGGATACAGAAATTGTAGTACATTTACACAATGGAATACTACTCAGCAATTAAAAACAAGAAAATCATGAAATTTGCAGGCAAATGGTGGAAAAGAGGAAAAAATCATCATGGGTGAAGTATCCCAGAAGCAGAAAGACACACATGGTATAGACTTACTTATCAGTGGATATTAGACATATAATATAGGATAAACATACTAAAATCTGTCCATCTAAAGAAGCTAAGCAAGAAGAAGGACCCGGGGTAAGATGACAAGTCCTCACTCAGAAAGGCAAATGGGATGGAAATTGGAAGAAAAAGAAAACAGGAAACAGGACAGGAGCCTACCACAGAGTGCCAGTGAAAGACTCTTCCCAGCAGTGTATCAAAGCAGATGATGAGGCTCATAACTAAACTTTAGGCAGAGTGCAGGGAATCTTATAAAAGAAGGGGGAGATAGAAAGACCTGGAGGGGACAGGAGTGCCACAAGGAGAGCTACAGAACCAAAAAAAATCTGGGCCCAGGGGTCTTTTCTGAGACTGGTACTCCCACCAAGGACCATGCATGGAAATAACCTAGGACTGCTGCACAGATGTAGCCCAGGGGCAGCTCAGTTTCCAAGCAGATTCCCTAATAAGGGGAACAGGAGATCAGGGACTGTCTCTGACATGAACTCAGTGGCTGACTCTTTGATCACCTCCACCTGAGGGGTGAGTAACTTTACCAGGCCACAGAGAAAGACAATGCAGCCAGTCTGGATGAAACCTGATAGGCTGAGGTCAGATGGAAGGGGAAGAGGACCTCCCTTATCAGTGGACTTGGAGAGGGGCAAGGGAGGAGATGAAGGAGGGAAGATGGAATTGGGAGGGGATGAGGAAAGGGTCTACAGTTGGAATGCAAAGTGAATAAACTGTAATTGATATAAAAATTTAAATTTAAATAAAAGAGGCATTCTCTGTGAATACACCAGCTCAAAAGGCTGGGGAAACAGACAACAACAAACAACAACAGGCCACCACACTACTAAAAATCCAAAAAGAAAACAGAAACCAAGGAACAAGAGAAATCGAGAAATCAGCACCTAGACCTTTAATTATTCCAAACCCAGAAGCCGTGACACCACTTTAAAAATAAAATCAACAACCACCAATGTAGTTTATCATCACTTGAGCCCAGCCGTCCTTCCAGCGCAGGCTCTCACTATTCCAACATAAATAAAGCACAAATAAAAGACTAAAACCAACTATAGGAAAATGATAGAAGTCCTTGAAGAGGAAATGGATAAATCCTTAAAGAAACCCAGAAAAAATACAATTAACTAAGGAAATTAATAAATCCCTTAAAGAAAGCTAAGAAAACACAAAGAGTTGAAAGAAACTAATAAAACTAAAAGTAGAAATAGAATCAATAAAGAAAACACAAACTAAAGGAATTTTGAATATAAAAATTTAGGAATTCAAGCAGGAACTACAGAGGCAAGTTTCACCAACAGAACATAAGGGATGGAAGACAGAATCTCAAGCATTGAAGATATGATAGAAGAAATGGATATATCAGTCAAAGAAAATGTTAAATCGAAAAAATCCTGACACAAAACATACAGTATATCTGGGACACTATGAAAAGACCAAACCTAAGAAATATAGGATTAGAAATCACCATGAGGGGGCTACAGCTGAGATACAAAGTAAATAACCTGTAATGAATATAAAAAATAAAAAATTATAAAAATACATATAAATTCTAGTCAATTTCTTTAAGTAACTTTTTCTTTTACTTTTGCTCACTTTTTAATAAATTATTGAAAAATAATTGACTATCACCTTATTCTTCTGTGTTGTAGTATGATTTATGGCTTTACTTTAAATAAAATGTTCTATGACTTCAAAAGAAAGAAAGAAAGAAAGAAAGAAAGAAAGAAAGAAAGAAAGAAA
>NW_026590663.1:2301682-2312196 GCF_907164565.1 Psammomys obesus | reverse complement strand
AAAGAAAGAAAGAAAGAAAGAAAGAAAGAAAGAAAGAAAGAAAGAAAGAAAGAAGTCACCATGATGGACAAAACAAGATATTCCATGATAAAATGAAATTTAAACAATAAAAATCTTCAAATCCAGGCCTACAGATGGTGCTAGAAAGATACCTCTAACTGAAGGAGGTTAACTACACCCAAGAAAACACTAGAAATAAATAATCTTACACCAGCAAAATCAAAAGGTAAGCATACTCACACACCACCAACAACAACAATAAAAACAACAACAACAAAATAACAGGAATCAACAATCATTGATCACTGGTATCTCTCAATATCAATAAAAATTTTTCTAATAAAAACTAACAGACTAACAGAATAGATACAGAAACAGGACCCATTCTTCTGTTGCATCTGAAAAGCACACCTCAACATCAAGTATTAATATTACCTCAGGTTAGCAAAAGATATTCCAAGCAAAAGGACCTAAGAAGCAAGCTAGTGTAACCATTTTTATATCTACCAAAGTAGACTTCAAATCAAAGCTAATGAAAAGAAATATGGAAAGATACTACATACTCATCAAAGGAAAAATGAACCAAGATGACATTTCAATTCTTAACATCTATGCCCAAAACACAAGGGAACCCAAATTTGTAAAGAAAACACTACTCCAGCTTAAATCACATATTGACCCTCACACACTAATAGTGGGAGACTTTAATACCCTACTCTCACCAAGGAACAAGTCATCTGGCCGAAAACTAAACAGAGAAATACTGGAGCAAACAGACATTGTATACCAGATGGACCTAACTGGTAGTCATGGGCCATTTCACCCAACCATATCTCAGACCTCTTGGAACTTTCTTCAAAACTGTCACAAACTTGAGCACAAAGCAAGTCTCAACACATACAAAACAATTGAAATAACTCCCTGAATCCTGTCTGACCACCACCAATTAAAGCCAGATATCAAGAACAACAGAAAGCTTACAAACTCATGGAATCTGAACTACTCTTTGCCAAATGAAAAATGGGTGAAGATAGAAATGAAGAAAAATTAAAGACCTTCTAAAATTCAAAGAAAATTAATGCACAGCACACCCACCTTTGGCTCACAATAAACAGTGTTGTAAGAGAAAAGTTCATAGCAGTAAGTACCTACATTTAAAAAAGGGGGGGGGAGCTCTCATGCTATTTACTTAACAACATACCTGAAAGCTCTAAAGCAAAAAGAAGTAATTACATGAGGGAGGAGCAGACAGCAATAAATAATCAAACTGAGGGCTAAAATCAATAAAAGAAACAAAGAGAACAAAAAAATACAAAAAAAAATCAATGAAACAAAGAGTTGCTTCTCTGAAAATATTAAGAAGATATATAGACGTTTATCCAAATTAAAAAGCAAAAAGAGAATACCCAAATTAACAAAAACAAAAATGAGGACATAACCACAGAGCCACTAAGGAAATCCAAAGAATCATTAGGTCATACTTCAAAAACCCATACTCCACAAAATTGGTAAGTCTAAAAGAAATGGATGATTTTCTTGATACATACCACTCACCAAAGTTAAATCAAGAACAATAAAATAATTTTAAAAGATCCTAAACACTAGTAGGATGACAGTCATTAAAAGTCTCCCAATTAAAACAAAAAAACAAAAAAACAGCCCAGGGCCAGATGATTTTAGTGCAGAATTCTACCAGACTTCCAGGAAGAGTTAAAAACCAATACTCCTCCAATTATTCCACAAAATAGAAACAGAAGAAATACTGTCCAATTCATTTTACAAGGTCACAGTTACCCTGATATGCAAACCATATAAAGACCCAACAAAGAAAATTATAGAACAAATTTCTTTATGAACATAGATGCAAAAATAATAAAATACATTCGAACTGAATCCAAGAACACATCAAAACGATCATCATCACAAACAATTACGCTTATCCCAGAGTTGCAGGGATGGCTCAATATATGAAAATCAGTAAGCATAATCCACCCAATTAAAAAACTGAAAGACACAAACTATGTGATCACCAGATGCAGAAAAGGCCTTTGACAAAATCTAACAGCCCTTCATGATAAAAGTCCTAGAGAGATTTGGGATACAAGGGACATACATAAACATAATAAAGGTGATTTACAGCAAATCCATAGCCAATATCAACCTAAATGGAGAGAAACTGAAAGAAAATCAACTAAAATCATAAACAAGATGAGGTGGTCCACTCTCTCCATATCTATTCAGCATTGTACTTGAAGTAATTAAACCAATAAGACAACTGAAGGAGAGATCGAGGGAATTAAAATTGTAGGTAAAAAGTCAAAGTATTATTATTTGCAGATGATATAACAGTATATGTAAAGGCTGAAGGAAGAGAGAACTTTGAGATGTTTCTAGGAGTAAAGGTGAAAGATTATGGAAGGCAGATGTGAGGCGGGAGCTATGTGAACAATTTGGAAATATTTAGAAATCTGACACAAGTAGAGCCTAATGGTAATGTCCAGGAAAGAAAGAAGAGTAAAGGGCCAAGTCACGTGACCGGATTTGGAGTTTTCATTCTTAATCAGTAGAGAAATCAAAAGAAAAATTTCACGAGTGGAGTGATCAGAAGATGAATTTCTTTCTGGTTATTTCATATTTGATAACACTGAGCGTGCATGTGAGGATGGGAACATGCAGTGAACGCTCAGTCTGAAGTAGAAGCCTTTGGTCTCTTGGAATTCAGGAAATCTTGGCCTGCGCATCTGATGGGCAGCCTCTTAAGCATGCATAACACCTGCAGGAATGTCAGTGTAGGCTAAAGGGAGTTTTATAACTGATTCAGGAACTCCCCCCTTAGGGGCCTGCATTAGCTGCTTCTCTGTTAGTGTAATAAAACATCACAACCACAGACAACTTGTGAAAGTTTATTTTGGCTTAGAGTTCCAGAAGGGAAATCCATAGTGGTAGTGAAGGAATGGCAGCAGGAGGAGGGATCCAAGAGATTACATCTCAGCTGCATATAGGAAGCAAAGAGCAAGTAGGAATTGGGTGAGGCTATACAGCCCCAATCACACACACACACACACACACACACACACACACACACACACCCTCCAGCAAGATTTCACTGCAGCTCTCAAATGTTTCATAACCCCCACAGACAACACTACTAACTGGGAAACAAGTATAAGCAACCAAGGACCCAAGCATCATATGAGTGACATCCCTTGTTCAAACTACAACATGGCTAGTGAGATGACTCAGTGGATAAAGGCACTTGCCAAGCCGGATGACCTGAATTCAATTCCTGGAACCCACATAGCTGAAGCAGAGAGCTAACTCCTGCAAGATGTCCTCTGACCTACACATTTGTGCTGTGGTACCTGAGCACACAGACAGATAGATTCTCTCTCTCTCTCTCTCTCTCTCTCTCTCTCTCTCTCTCTCACACACACACAATGAATAAATGTAAAAAAAAATATTTAAGAACTGCCTTTTCCAAATGGTAAACTTTGAACACCAACATAATTAATAAATCAGGTTATCTATACTGGTTCACCTGCCAGAAACCCTCGCTAGCATCCCTGGTGTGAAGAGCAGGAGGATATCTTAAAAATAGAATGGAAAAACATAATGTGCTTTCTCTCCACGATTTCAGTACTCACTCAAAATAGCAGTAGATTACAAAAGGGCATGGAGAGAGTTCTTTGTGATGAAAGTGGATCAGCTGAAGGGGAACAGCTTTTTGGATCCTTTCCACTAGACTGCAGCGCCCTGAAACCAGGAGAATGGGTGATGTCACTAGTGTTACTGGTGACATAATGGTCATCTTCATTATTGTCACATAGGGATTCTACAAAGTGTATTGTGATAACAATTTGAATGAATATAAAAGAAGTTGTTTTTAGAGAAAATCTTGAAAGGAACAAACCAGCAAGACACATGATCCTGAGTCCTTTAAAGTTCCAAAGGGCTGTTCATGGACCGAGATGGATCAGAGAAAAACATTATGGAAAACCTCCTTGAGAGACCTACCCCAGCAATGTAGGCCAACAAAGCTTTCTGATCTAAGAAAAAAAAGCCAGCTACAGAAAGTAAGTCATCAGGATCCAGAGTATTCAAAAGCTGTGCCAACCGACCTATCAGGAGCTGACTGGCTGGCTGATGTAGCCCTAGTGAGACTGTTAAAAGTGCAGAGAAATGGAGCCTTCAGGGACTTACAACTCTTCCTTTTTCAATGTCAGTTTACAAAAGATACACCTATCGCAGCAAATTTTAGCTTAAAGGAAAAGGAGGAAACTGATAATAAATGCAGAGAAGTTCTAAGAGCACAGAAAGGACCTCACAGAAGAGCAGAGTCCAGTGATTTTCACAAAAGAAAGGTATTGGCAGTGGTTCATAAACTCAAGAAATACTTGGTTAGAATACTGGCATACTTTGCTGATTTTAAAAAATGAAAGAAAAGAAAAACTTAAAGAAGAGTCATGGAAATGTTCTTGTGGGGGGCGGAGCCAAGATGGCGGCTAGCACACACAGTTTCCGAGCTGTGGAAGAGATAAAGTTCTGAGTTGATGAGTGGAAGAACTTCTGAAGCCAGGGAAACAACGGAGAGACTTTCTAAACAGCAGGGAACATCGCAGGAGGTGAAAACCTTGGTCTCGGGTCACCCAGGGACTTGTTTGGGGAAGGTGAGAAACGATCCTTTGATCTCTCGGCACTCCCCTCCCCCAGACCTCCCTCCTCCTCGGCACAGCGGACTCGCCTTTCTCAGCGCAGACCTAACTGCCTGGGGCCTGCAGCCACTGAGGCGGAGCCCCAAGCCCTTTATCGGCAAAGGCCAGCAGTACTGTGTCTTGGAGCCCCAGATTCGCGCGGTGGCTGCACCATCCTCCCAGGGCCCGAGTCTGCTAGACGCCATACTAGCTCCGCAGGAGCGCCATCACTGACAGTACGGCCCGCCCAATCCCACAGTGACAGAGAATACGCTATATACTCACCAAAACCAGACAGAAACGCCACACTAGCTAGGCACACCAGGCGCTGGGCCTCCGAAGCTTGGAGAGCACAGTGAAGAGACCCCAGGACTTCCCAGAAAGCATCTGGACTAGCAACCCAGTCTCCAGTTGCAACAGGACTTTCTAACCTGGCGGCGGAGCAGCACTGAGCTGGCGGGGCACATCAGCCCTCCAGTTTAAGACTAACCAGGGCCAAACCAGAGAGCAGAAAGGCTGGTTACCCCGATTCCCACTGACGTGACCACCCTGAAATCTCCAGCTGCAGCAAGACCTCATAACCTGGCAGTGACAACAGCACGGAACTGGCGGAGCACATCAAAGAAGCAGGGCCAAACCAGAGAGCAGAGAGCCCAAATACCCCGTTCTCTGCCAAGTGACCTGCCTGTAAGTGAGTGAACCCTTGAGAATCTGCAGCTCCACTGATCCTGGGTCCTGCTAAAACAGACCAGGCATCGAACCCCCTCCCACCCATATACCCACTTTGGGAAACAGAGGGGCACTTGGAACATTGAAGTTCCTGCTCTGTGGGTCTAATTGAGGAGTTAAGGCAGTTAATGCCAGAAATCGCGCTGCGATCATCACTAGCGCCTGCGACATATACATTGCAGAGCCCCTCCCACACACTCAAGGGTTCAACATTAGCCATCACTCTGTCCCTTGAGACACACGCCCACGCCCACTTACACACACACACACACACACATATACACACGCACGCACGCTTGCATTTGCCTCTGTTTGCGCCTGCGTACTTTCCTCCCACAGGTACAGCTAGTCCTCAGCACACGCTAAGGACACGGGACCTCTCTCAACTTCCTGAAGAATTCTCCAGACTCGAGAGAGAAACAGTACCAGTCTGATCGGCAGAATCCAAAAACAAACAGGGAAGGTCTCAGATAAGCCAATGGCCAGGGGTAGGCGAAAGAACACTTCCAACATAAACCAGGACATCATGACTTCACCAGCAAACCCCAAAATCGATGGATACTCCAATTCATCAGAAGCACAGGAAAATGACCTTAAAGCCATGCTTGCTCAATTATTTGAGACTCATAAGGAGGAAATGAACAAATCTTTCAAAGAGTTGGCCAGTCAATTGGAGATAAAGAAAGAAGAAATAGACAAAACCCTTAAAGAAACACAGGCAAACATAGCCAAACAAATAGAGGCACAAGTAGAGAAAAAATTAGTGGCATACAAAAAGGAAATGAACAAAGAAATAGAATCCATCGTAGAGAGACAGGAATCCAAATTCAAACACATGGAAGAAATGGTGCAAGGCATGAAAACAGAATTAGAATCAATAAAGAAAACACAAAATGAGAAAACTCTTGAGCTGGAGAACTTGGAGAAAAGATCAGGAACCACAAAAATAAGCATCACCAACAGAATACAAGAGATGGAAGAGAGAATCTCTGGAGCTGAAGACACACTTGCAGAAATTGATACTTCTCTCAAAGAAAAAGTAAAATCAGAAAAATTCCAATCACAAAATATCCAAGAAATCAAGGATGCTATGAAAAGACAAAAATCTAAGAATAATAGGAATTGATGAAAAAGAAGACTCCAGGCTCCAAGGTCCAGAAAATATTTTCAAGAAAATCATAGAAGAAAATTTTCCCAACTTAAAGAAAGAGATGTCCATAAATATACAAGAGGCCTACAGAACACCAAATAGACTAGACCAGAAAAGAAACACATCATGTCACATCATAGTCAAAACACTAAATCTACAGAACAAAGAAAAGATATTAAAAGCAGCAAGGGAAAAAGGCCAAGTAACATATGAAGGTAGACCTATCAGAATCACACCAGACTTCTCATCAGAAACTATGAAAGCCAGAAGGGCCTGGGCAAGCATCATGGAGACTCTAAGAGATCACAAATGTCAACCCAGACTACTATACCCTGCAAAGCTTTCAATCAACATAGATGGAGAAAACAAAATATTCCATGACAAAACTAAATTTACGCAATATCTACACAGCAAACCAACCCTACAGAAGATACTAGAAGGAAAACTCCAATCCAACGAAAACGAATTCACCCAAGAAAACAGGGCATACAGATAATATCCCAACAAAAGTGAAAAGAAAACAAGCAATGAAACAAGGAAAGATCATCGACTCCATTACAAAAGGAACTAACATGCATTGGTCAATATTATCTATCAATATTAATGGACTCAACTCACCAATAAAAAGACACAGGATAACAGAATGGTTACGGAAACAAAACCCAACATTCTGTTGCATCCAAGAAACACACCTATGCAACAAAGATAAACACTACCTCAGAGTAAAGGGCTGGAAAAATGTTTTTCAAGCAAATGGTTCCAGAAAACAAGCTGGAGTAGCCATCCTAATATCTAATAAAATAGACTTTCATCCGAAGTTAATCAAAAAAGATAAGGACGGCCACTATATTCTCATCAAAGGAAAAATCCAACAAGAGGACATCACAATTTTGAATATCTATGCCCCAAATACAAGAGCACCTACATTCGTAAATGAAACAATATTAAAGCTTAAATCATACATTGATCCTAATACCTTAATAGTGGGAGACTTCAACACCCCACTCTCATCAAGGGACAGATCAACCAGACAGACACCAAATAGGGAAATAAAAGCACTCACAGAATCCCTAAATCAAATGGACCTAATAGACGTCTACAGATCTTTTCACCCAAACTCAAAAGAGTACACCTTCTTTTCAGTACCACATGGAACCTTCTCCAAAATAGACCATATAGTTGGTCACAAAGCAAGCCTCAACAGATACAAAAGGATTGAAATAATCCCTTGTATACTATCTGACCACCATGGACTAAAGCTGGACATCAACAACAACAGAAACAACAAAAAGCCGACACGCACATGGAAACTGAACAACCTACTACTCAATGACAGCTGGGTCAAGGAAGAAATAAAGAAAGAAATTAAAGACTTTCTAGAATTCAATGAAAATGAAGGCACAACATACCCAAATTTATGGGACACATTGAAAGCAGTGCTCAGAGGAAAATTTATAGCACTAAGTGCCTACAAGAAGAAATCTGTAACATCACATACAAACAACTTAATGGCCCAACTGAAAAACCTAGAAAAAAAAGAAGCAGATACACCCAAGAGGAGCAGAAGGCTGGAAATAATCAAACTAAGGGCAGAAATCAATCAATTAGAAACAAATAAAATTATCCAAAGAATCAATGAAACAAAAAACTGGTTCTTTGAGAAAATCAACAAGATAGACAAACCCTTAGCCAAACTAACTAAAAAGCAGAGAGAAACCATACAAATCAGCAAAATCAGAAAGGAAAATGGGGACATAACTACAGACACTGAGGAAATCCAAACGATTATTAGGTCATACTACAAAAGCCTATATGGCACAAAATTTGAAAATCTAAATGAAATGGATAACTTTCTTGACAGATTCCATCTACCAAAATTAAGTCAAGATCAGGTAGAAAGACTGAATAGTCCTATATCCCCCAAGGAAATTGAAGCAGTCATTAACAGTCTCCCCTCCAAAAAAAGCCCTGGACCAGATGGCTTCAGCGCAGAATTCTACAAGACCTTCAAAGAAGTACTAACACCAATTCTCCTCAAACTATTCCATAAAATAGAAACAGAAGGAACACTACCAAACTCATTCTATGAAGCCATAGTCACTTTGATACCTAAACCACACAAAGATCCAACAAAAAAAGAGAACTTCAGACCTATCTCTCTTATGAACATTGATGCAAAAATACTCAATAAAATACTTGCAAACCGAATCCAAGAACACATCAAAGATATCATCCACCACGACCAAGTAGGCTTCATCCCAGGCATGCAAGGGTGGTTCAACATACGGAAATCCATCAATGTAATCCACCACATAAACAAACTGAAGGAGAAAAACCACATGATCATCTCCTTAGATGCTGAAAAAGCATTTGATAAAGTCCAACACCCATTTATGTTTATAGTCTTGGAGAGATCAGGGATACAAGGCACATACCTAAACATAGTAAAGGCAATATACAGCAAGCCTATAGCCAACATCAAACTCAATGGAGAGAAACTTAAATCAATCCCACTGAAATCAGGGACAAGACAAGGCTGCCCACTCTCTCCATATCTCTTTAACATTGTACTTGAAGTCCTAGCCAGAGCAATAAGACAACTAAAGGAGATCAAGGGGATACAAATCAGAAAGGAAGAGGTCAAAGTGTCACTATTTGCAGATGATATGATAGTATACATGAGCGACCCCAAAGATTCAACCAGAGAACTTCTTCAGCTGATTAACACCTTCAGCAAAGTGGCAGGATACAAAATCAACTCAAAAAAATCAGAAGCCCTCTTGTATACCAAAGACAAAAAGGCTGAGAAAGAAATTAGGGAAACAACACCCTTCACAATAGCCACTAATAACATAAAGTACCTTGGTGTGACTCTAACCAAGCAAGTGAAAGACCTGTTTGAGAAAAACTTCAAGTCTTTGAAGAAAGAAATTGAAGAAGATCTCAGAAGATGGAAAGATCTCCCGTGCTCATGGATTGGTAGGATTAACATTGTGAAAATGGCCATCCTGCCAAAAGCAATCTACAGATTCAATGCAATTCCCATCAAAATATCAACTCAATTCTTTACAGACCTTGAAAAAAAGATTCTCAGCTTCATATGGAGAAACAAAACACCCAGAATCTCCAAAACGATCCTGTACAACAACAGATCATCTGGAGGTATCTCCATTCCCGATCTCAAGCTGTACTACAGGGCAACAGTAATAAAAACTGCATGGTATTGGCATAGAAACAGAAAGGAGGATCAATGGAATCGCATAGAAGACCCAGAAATAAACCCACACACCTATGAATACTCAATATTTGACAAAGAAGCCAAATCCATTCAATGGATAAAAGACAGCATCTTCAACAAATGGTGCTGGACCAACTGGATGTCTACATGCAGAAAAATGAAAATAGATCCATATTTATCACCCTGCACAAAACTAAAGTCCAAGTGGATCAAGGACCTCAACATAAAACCAGATACTCTAAATCAGTTGGAAAAAAAGTGGGAAACAGCCTAGAACTCATTGGCACAGGAGACAACTTCCTGAACAGAACACCAACAGCACAGGCTCTAAGAGCAACAATCAATAAATGGGACCTCATGAAACTGAAAAGCTTCTGTAAAGCAAAAGACACTGTCATCAAAACAAATAGACAGCCTACAGATTGGGAAAGAATCTTCACCAACCCTTTATCTGACAGAGGGCTAATATCCAGTATATATAAAGAACTAAAGAAGCAGAAAATCCACAAACCAAGTAATCCACTTAAAAAATGGGGAACAGAGCTAAACAGAGAATTCTCGAAAGAGGAACATCGAATGGCAGAGAAACACTTGAAGAAATGCTCAACCTCATTAGCCATTAGGGAAATGCAAATCAAAACGACCCTGAGATTTCACCTTACACCCATCAGAATGGCCAAGATGAAAAACTCAAGTGATAGCACAT
>NW_026590663.1:2152050-2296682 GCF_907164565.1 Psammomys obesus | reverse complement strand
GTGGTAGCTCAGTAACCAAGTAGTTTTCCAAAGTAAGGGGAACACGGACTATTTCTAACAGGATCTCAAGGGCAGGCTGTTTGACCCCCCCCCCCGGGGAGGAGCAGTCTGTTAGGCCACAGAGGAGGACTTTGCAGCCAGTCCTGAAGATACCTGATAAAACAGGGTCAGATGAAAGGGGAGGAGGTCCTCCCCTATCAGTGGACTTGGAAAGGGGCAGGGAGGAGACCAGGGAGGGAGTGTGGGGTTGGGGAGGGAATGAAGGAGTGGGATACAGCTGGGACACAGAGTTAACAAAATGTAACTAAAAAGAAAAAAAAAAAAGAAAGAAAAAAAAAGAAATGTTCTTGTGACTCAGAAATGCATAGTCTGTGGAAATGGGGTTATCAGTTTATATGTTACATAAAGATACTGCTTTTTGTATCCATGGATTCCAATTACCATGGAGTCAACCACCCACGAACCAAAAATATTTGTTTTAAAAGAAAATGACTGCACTGAACATGTACACACTTTTCTTCTTGTCAATTCTCCCTTAGCAATGCGCTTAACATTTAAATTATATTAAGTACTTAATCTAACGTTTTTTTAAGATATACAAAAGGATATACATAGGTTGCATGAAAATAATATATTATTTTGTACGAGGAACTTGAGCATCTATAGGTTTTCTGTCTATAGGGGACCTATAACAAACGCCCCGTGGCTATCAGGAGATGGCCATGCTTAGTTGGTTTTATAAACGTACATGAAGTACTTCACATATTTATAAATGTTATTTCTATGAGTGTACACTTATAGGGGGAGGAGTGCATGCGGCAAACAGGTGTCAGGAAGGAAGGCTAATCCATTTCTGTTTCTGTTTGCTAATATTTCTTCTGTGTCACCATCCTTATTGTCCCTAAAGTGTTAAGTCCAAGGCTTAGCAATGTACATTCCTTTACCGATAGCCAGTAGAAGAATGCCGTAAATTTTGTATGTACGTATACCAAATTTTATATGTATACATACAGGTACATTTCCAACGTACTTGTTGTGCCTCCTCTTCCTCTCAGCTCTCTCTCTTCTCATGTAGGAAGAAGGATAGATAGCCACCTCTGAGAGATGAAAGTCCCGTGCTAAAGATTCACAGTGTAAAGTCCCATCTGCGTCTGCGTGGCCTCAGTGAGCCATATTGATACTGTACAAAGAAATATCTAGTTTACCTAAACCCCTTCATCCTTAGACCTCTGATACAACAACTTTTCTTGTGCTAAAACTACAAATAAAAATAGAAAATTGTCAAAAAAAGAAGCAAAAGCAGCAATAAAAGCACAAAATGAAATAAAAATACAGAAGGAAAAGAATGCCAACCTGTCATAGCACCATGCCAGAAGTCTGCAGTAGTATGTCTTCTGCAGGCTTTGTTTTATCCAGTCTTTTTTTTTTCAGGTGTACACTTTACACTTGAATAATCTTTCTAAATGCTAGCTGTACAAGGACATAAGGCTATACACTCAAGAAAACTTTATCGTTTGAACAAATAATACCAGAACAGGTAGAAATCGGTACCCTTTTTTAAAGGGAAGAAATGTTTTGCTGTGGCTTACAATTTCAAAGTTGTAGAGTTCTGTGGTTCTCCCTTGTTCCACGGGTTGTTGGCCACTGTCCCTGGGGATAAGGGAGGAGAGGTGATAAACTGGGGCCTAGGTGGTCCTTGAGCACAAACGGAAACAGACCTCTCTGGAATCAGCTTCGGGGAGGCAGGTGAATTCCATTCAAGTGAATGAGGATTATATAGAACTTTGGGGAGGGGGTTGGAATATCCAGGGTGGGTGTAGACCATTGGCTGAAGGGGTGAGGTACTGAGGTAACTCACTAACATGGAAAGCACTCCAGGAACCCCAGGTGCTGGCTGAAGGGGTTCCTATCAGGGCAAAGTCCCTGTAATTTCCCTAAAGTACTCTTTCGCATTTCTCAGGGAGAGGGTGTGAGGAACCACCTCCTTGGGCAGGGAAGAGGAAGCCTCACCAACAAAGGGCATCTTCCCTTTTTCGCGGAGCTCAGGAGTTCAGGGCTTTTGGGACGTGGTGGGATGTGATCTTAGCAGCAGGGTTTTCCAACAGAGTCCATTTTGGCAGGGACAGTGTAGCACAACAGCAGGAGCTGGCTGGCCTTATTTGATCTCCACTCAAGAGACAGAGCAGTAGCAGTAGGGACACAGATAAAAACCCTCACTGTCCTCCCCCCAGTGATGTACTTTCTCCATCAGGGCTCGGCCTTCTAATATGAATCCAGACACAGATATCAGACACTACATGAAAATTCACTCAAAAATGGGTCTTCAGCGTAAACGTAAAATGCAAACCTGCAAGAATCCCTGAGAAATTACATAGGTAAGATGGCGGGTGGCTTTTTGGATACAACAACAAAGGCCAGATACACGAAAGAGCTAATGGACTAAACAGAAAATGGAAAGGAGCTGAGCTTATTCTAAATTAAAAGTGCTTGCTCTGAGAACAAATGAGAAAAGCCACAGACTAGGAAAAAATACTTGCAAAAGATGTACAAAGAACCTTCAAAAGTCATTCATGGTTGGTGGTGGTGCACACCTTTAATCCCAGCACTCAGGAGGCAGAAACAGGCAGAGCTCTGTGAGTCTGAGACCACCCTGGTCTACAGAGCAAGTCCCAGGAGAGCCAGGGCTACACAGAGAAACCTTATCTTAAAAACAAAAACAAATAAATAAAATAAATATTTTAAAAATCAATATCATATGAAAGCATATTAAGGAACTTTAATGCCATCAGTGTTATTTACACTAAGTTATGTTTCTCCAATGACAAGCTTATTTCTGTTATATATTTAAATATATGCATATTGATATAGTATTATAAATACACTGTTTGTTTATTTTGTTTTTTCAAGACAGGGTTTCTATTTTAAACTTACTCTGTTGACAGCATTTATTAACTGACAGATATTAGCTATAGATAATACAAGCAGCTTTGTTCTACAGAGTACTTTAAATGTTAATAATACAACATCAGAAATAAAAGAATAGTTATAATATTTTCTATGACTATGGTTCATGATATGTTTAACAATAAATAAACCTTTCATTGTATTTCCATTACTTTTGCCATTTCTCCCAGGGCTGAGAATTCTAGTTCTCATTTGGGCTTTAGAAGTGATCTATAACTGGTAGGAAAACAGAAACATTTTGTTGACGAAAACTTAAAAATGGCTTGATACTTCAAGTTCGGAGCCATGTGTTAGGTGGTGACACACTTGGGACACACAGAGGTTCTAGGAGCCTGTGTAAAGCCTAGGAAGCAGGGCCAGTGGCTGCCTGGCAACAGCCTATCTTCTGAAAGGCCTCAGCAAATCCTCATGATGTCAATCCACTAAGCAGCTTTCAGGGAAAGCAGCAGACCTTGGCTCTGCATATCCTAGCAAAATCCGCACAAAATGGGAGAAAGTAACTCATCCCCTCCACCCATGAAATGAAGTAAGTGTAGCACTGCTTGTTGATTTTGTTTTCAACTAAAAGAATACTCAGATAAGGGCTGGACACAGGCTGTAAAGGGCTTGCCATGCGGGCATGAGAACCCAAGTTATGTCCTTAGAACACGCATCAAAAATGCAGTCATGGCCCACACTTGCAATCCCAGCATGGGGGGCAAAGACAGAAAGTCATATAGATGCATAGACAAGAAGATGTACGTTTTCCTGCCAGCCTTGCCTAAATGGAAAGCTACAGGCCAAAAAGAGACCCTGCCTCAAAATATAAGACTATTTAGCCAATCCTAACATTGGAAACTGACCTTTCACCTCTATTCATACACATGCAAGAACACACACACACATACCACATACATGTCTGTATAATAGCATTTTTCAGTAGAAATAGATTTGATTGCTTCTTTATCTCCAAACATATATGACGCAATTATTTAAGTCTTAACGTAGGAGTTTAAAGAGAAAGGTGAGGAGCACTGAGCACCATTTCCTTGGAAAAGAGTTCATCCTCTGCGATTTGCATTAAGCTGTAAAGGAAGCCATGAGTGGGAGGTAGAGGGACCTGGGCCCTGTGGGGCTTCATCTGCTGGAATCTGGGTAGGTACACATACAGCCTGTGAAGAGACTCAGAATAGTCTTCATTCTCTGCTAGACTGTTTGCTGAAAACTGGCAGGAGATAAACTCAGAAGGCTGTGTAGGAATCAAAATTATTTAAAATGAAGGAAGCAGAACATTTGGATTTACTATACAGAAACAGTAAGAAATCTTCCTGCTACAGACTGTCGATGTTTCAGTTTATCTCTGCATTTGGCTCCATGAAGCACTTTATTGAATTGGTTTGTTTTATATTTAGAACATGCGATCTTTAGTGCTTATTTTGAATACTGTATATCTGGGGCATTCTACACACCGTGGGTAATATATTATAGATGTGTTCAATAGCTATATAAATATAGATATATTCAATAGCTCACTTAATGCAAGCTTTTACTTTGTTTCTTCTAAAAAAAAGCAATTATTGCCAGTCATTTTTCCTTCTCCTCTGAGGCTATGTCTTAATCTTCCTTTGACCTCCCTAGAAATACTGCTATTGGAAATGTAGGAAGCCACTTCAAAGCCACAGCTATCTCTGAGCTTTTTTCTTTCAAAGCGTAGTAACCAGAGTTGGAGCGACACCATGCCTCACAATGGCAGTATCCATCTAATCATTCTCTATTGTCACTCAAGAACCCTAAGCCTCTGGTTTCATTTGTAACACATTCTCTACTGTGAAGCTATGTAACAATACATCCAATTTCCTGACTGATTTTACCCTGTAGTTGTAGGTACACCAATTATCCTGGTGTGACACTGTGCAGTTGTTTGGGTTGGGAAGAGAACTTTAACAAGACCCTTGAGTGTTTATGCTCATGCCTGTGCTCCAGTGCATCTGCCATGCACAAGCTATGAGTAGCCCAGTGCTTGGGTCACACATTTGTTTTACTCATTCTAACAATTGCTGAGGGAGACTTAGTAAAAGAATAGGATACTTATGTAGCTATATCATTGATTGGATTCCTTGTTATCATTATGTCCTGTCTCAATCTCAATAATATCAATCCCTCCTACCTTTTTAATGTTCTATAGAGTTTGTTGTTTAACCTTTTCACCATAAGGATAAACTCATGAAGCAAGTAAGACAAACACTATTATTTTCATCAGATTGACAAAGAATTTTAGGTTTGTAGGAATATGCCAAGACCAAAACAATCAATTATTGATAGAGTTGGGATTTGAAAGTAGAACCACGTAGTAGCTTATTTGTAATAGCCAGAACCTGGAAACAACCCAGATGTCCTTCAGTTGAGAAATGGATATAGAAATTGTGGTACATTTACACAATGGAATACTACTCAGCAATTAAAAACAAGGAAATCATGAAATTTGCAGGCAAATTATGGGAACTAGAAAAGATCATCCTGAGTGAGTCATCCCAGAAGCAGAAAGACACACACGGTATACACTCACGGTACATATAGATGGATAGATAGATAGATAGATAGATAGATAGATAGATAGATAGATACTGCACCTACAATATAGGATAATCATACTAAAATCTGAACACCTAAAGAAGCTAATCAAGAAGTAGGATCCTGGGTAAGATGCTCAATCTTCATTCAGAAAGGCAAATGGGATGGACATCAGAAGAGGGAAAAAAACAGGGAACAAGACAGGAGCCTTCCACAGAGGTCCTCTGAAAGATTCTACCCAGCAGGGTATCAAAACATATGCTGAGACTCATATCCAAACTTTGGGCAGAGTGCAGGGAATCTTATGAAAGAAGGGGAAGATAGAAAGAACTGGAGGGGACAGGAGCGCCACAAGGAGAGCAACACAACCAAAAATTCTGGGCACAGGGGTCTTTTGTGAGACTAATACACCAAACAAGGACCATTCGTGGAGATAACCTAGAACCCCTGCTCAGATGCAGCCCATAGCAGCTCAGTGTTCAAGTGGGTTTCCTAGTAAGGGGAACAGGGACTGTCTCTGACATGAACTCAGTGGCTGGCTCTTTGATCACCTCCACCTGAGTGGGAGCAGCCTTACCAGGCCACAGAGGAAGAAGCCAGTCCTGATGAGACCTGATAGGCTAGGGTCTGATGGAAGGGGAAGGGGCATAGGAGAAGAAGAGGGAGGGAAGGTGGAATTGGGAGGGGACGGGGAGAGGGTTACGGCTGGGATACAAAGTAAATAAACTGTAATTAATAAACATTAAATTAAAAGGAAGAAAATAGAACCAAGGAACTGAGAATATATGAATCATGCATCCATCAAAACTAGAATAGCTGTTCTCACCTTTTAATGTACTTAAGAATCAGTTGGGACTGTAGCTAACTACTGTCCTGTTCCAAGCTTCCTGTTTGCTCCTCTCAAAAATCATGATGAAACAGTAGATAAAAAGCACAGAAGAGAGGAAATAAATAGGACCCTTCAATCCAACCAAAATCTGTAGCTAAGTTTGGGGGAAAGCAAGGTGCTTTGAGCTGGAGGCTGTCACTGTTAACATAAGCCTATTGGATAATACCTATCAAACAACCCAAATTCAGCAGAAAATCGGAGTAGAAAATGCTGAATATGAAAACATATGAGCCAAAAGTGGACCAATAATGGAAGTAATGCTAAACGGGGAAATATAAAAGAAAAATGAAATGTTTAAGTAAATAATGAAAATGACTGCTACTAATTTTCTCCATAAGAATTCTTCTAATATGTTTCCTCAACTGAGTATAAGAGGTGATTGTTTATTGGCAGTCTGGTAAGCCGTGCTAGCAGACTGGAATTTTAGACATTTCGACACATGCTATTTCACTGTATTTTTAATTGACAATTATCTCATTATGAATAAATTTTAATGTATTTTCAGGTTTAAGAGCTGTTAAAAACACGTGTATCATTAATATAAATTGCCTGCTCATTTCATTGGATTAATTTCCCATTGGACTTTCGCTCTTTGTCTGTATCCCCCCCATTTTCATTTGCCTTTGCTACAGGGCAGAAATTTCTAATCTTCATTTAAATAAGTTTGAAGACATTTTTCTCTCTTTTAAAACTTCTGAATTTTTGATAGCATAGATCAGCTATCTCCTAATGAGATTGTAGCCCTCAGAAAATGTTTTTAAACAAATTCCTAAGTGACTGCCTCAGAATTTTTATTTCTGTTATTCCCCAAAGGAGCCAAAAGTCTGCTTTAGTGATCTGTGTCTAGCCCCATCTACTAAATATTTAACAAGTGAGTCACAGTGTTAGCAATTCAAAAGGCACATGCCACTAACTCACTTGAATGTATAGCTCCCAGTCAAAGCAAAACCCATTAGTCTCCAAAAGTAAAATTGTTCCAGTTTTGAATACTTAAAACATTCACATGGGTACAATGTTAAAAGCAGCTACTCCTCAATGGAAGCAGGTGAGTAGAGCTTTTTCCCATGGTCCCTTTCCAAGAACACTTGCCACTGCTTTTCTCAACTAGATCCTTGCTCATCAAACGTGGAGGGGTGATGATGTGTGTTAGGCCAGGCTTACAGAAGGGAGAGATAGAGTGGCCTCTGCTCATCTGCTCACTAAACTTCCCCTTGCATCATTTACCATATCAATTCAAAGTTCATTGGTTAGTTTTAACATCCCTTACTCCCTCTCTCCTCATTACCTTCCTTTGTGGCCCTCAATTCCCACCCCAAATGCCTGGCTGTTAATCCAAGTTGAACCAATCAGAGCTTATAAATGTGCCCCAACAGGTCCTAAAATCTCTCCCAGATGAATTTTTAAAATATTTTGGGATAATTATTACATCACAACTTTTAACATGAAATTAGAATTAGAAACAGCCTGTCTGGTTCGGTCTTTTCATCTATCCAACCGCTGAACCCCATGCACAATGAAGAAAAAGCAGACCTCACACAAACCAGGAGAAGCATCTAGGAGAAGGTACTAACACCATTTCTAGATGAGGTTTGCCGTAAATAACTTGTTTTCTAGAGATCAGCAGGAAGAACTTGTTACATTTTGACACTTTGATTTATTTTTCTACAAAGCCCTAAAAATTCTCTCTTGGTTTTCACAGCTGTGAAGGTGAAGTAACAGTTACAGTATCAGCTGACTTTCATTCATGTTCTTATTCCTCACTACTTGCTCTAGTACGTATACATGTGTGTGTAGATGTGTAGATAGATGATAGATCCTGTATGTGATACATTAATACAACTTTCCGTTTCTCGTATATTGTAATTTCATTCCAGATATCTACAGACAAAACTAAAGTGAGAATTTTTTTCAAATAGTCAGATGCATTTTTCAAATAGTTAAAGACATTTTCTCACAGTGAAGTAATGTCCCTCTCCCTTCCTGAATGTTTAAAGGCAGATGAATGGGCCAATGTGTCATTTATATGCTCTCTCAGCATACTAGTTGCTGACATTTATAGCTAAGCGTCTAAACAACGACTGCTGTTTCCAAACCTAACAATTCAATTTCTGTTTACCACAGCATTTCCCATATCAGATTTTTTTTTTGCCCTGAAAATAGAATTTCCTCAGTTCTAGTCATTTTCCACATTTTCTACTATGCCATGAAGCCTTTCTTCTCTCTCTTCTTCCACAAGCTAATTCTGTCCATAGTCCTACTCAGCAGTTCCATATAAGGAATCTTGTAAAATAACATTAATCAGCACAAATGGAAAATTTAAGCTTGTTAGTTGTATTCCTACCTGGTTTATTGTAAAAAAAAAAAAAAAACAATTGGGCTAGATAGTGTTTATAGATAATGTTTGGCAAAGTGGAACACTAAATCCACTGCTCTTTAATTCTGTATTTTTATATGTCATAGCAATAAATTCCCATAACATGTATGTTATACATTTTAAAATTTGGAAGTTTTGAGTATAACTTTTATGATAGGCTTTTGCAACTCTCAAAACATACCGTTTATTGCTATTGCCCTTGGGTGATTCCCAGAGGTGGAAGGTAAGTTCCTGTCACCAAAGAGACTATGCCCTTTAGACACAGGGCTCAGAGACACTGAAATGCCCCTGAACTGCCCCTGAACTGCACGTCTCCTCCTGGGGACCAGTTTAACAGTATCAGAAGAGCAACCAATGGTCCTACCGAGCTCTGACACCAATGAGCCAGAACAGCAAGCAGCTTGGCGCAGTAACCCGAAGCATACACTAGTGGCACAAATGCTGTGGCCACCAACAGCACCATAGCTGGACTTAAGACCTACTCAACAAGAGGAAAGTTATAACTGGTACTCGAAATTTACCCAACTACCCAGAGCTAGTGATGTCACAGATCGTGGAGGAAAACCTACAAGCACCATTTTACTAAACTAGCATACTTTCTCTACTAAACGATAAACATTTGTCTTTCTACCCACAAATGAGTCCTCACCCCTCATCAAGGAAGCTTTTTGCCAACAGATGGAGACCATTACAGAAAACTACAATCCATGAAAATGCTGAGTCATGGAGCCCAGTCACAAGGATACAACCACATAACAACATCCTCACCCTCTGGGATCCTTGCTTAAGAAGGACAGGAAGGGGACCCACGTGTCTGTCAAGGACTCTGATGCATCTATACTTTGCCCAGGTAGAGGACAGTAACGTGCAGTCAGAAATTCATCTAAACACGGAACTCTTGTGAGACAAACAGGACACCTGATTAAATACTCTTAAATCCAAAGTTCTGCCTGGTAACAACATTTTCATATTATTAAAGGACCAACATCTGAACTGGAAAATGATAAGGCACAGCTTAGCAAACTAACGAGCTTTTAAAAAGTCACTTTTATAAAATGTGGTTATTTACTAATGTTTATTTAGTATGGATGCTCCATAAATTTGAATTCCTACAAAGCGAACAGTAAAATGTTCTTTTATCATTAATGATAATGTGAAAATCTTGGAGACTCTTGACTTCCTGGTAACTTGTGATCATGAGTCTTCTGAGAGTTTGTAATAAAGCTATAAAAATTCAAATAAATGAGGATTTTTTTTTTCAGGTATGCTCAGGATCAGCAAGATGGTTCAGTGGTAAAAGTACTTGTCGCCAAGTCTGAAGACCCGAGTTTAATCCCTGGGCCCAGACAGTGAAAGACAAGAATCACTCTCGACAAATTCTCCACAGACTTCTACACACCCCGCAGCAGGTGTGTGATATGCTGTCACACCTATATCTCTAATAAAGATACTTTAAAGTATCTGCATTACAAAAGTAAATTTACAGTATTTTCCAAACTTGAATAATTTTATTTTATATTTACATGTAATAGATTTAAATGTAAAGACTTCCTACCCACCTCATTCTTTTGCTTCTTTCAGAAATATGTAACCAGACCGTTCATTGTTATGAAACATTGTGGCTTTGTCTTTCATTTCCCTTTGTTTCTTTTTAAATGCCTTCAAGTGTCTTTTTACCTTCTGGTTTTATATTGTATACTCCATGTCACTTTAAGAACTATCAGCTCTTGTTTTCATTTTAACAATGTGTGACCTGTAGATAGTGCCTAGGGTTAATTGAAATTTTCTAGCTAGCAACGTTCTGAAACGGGAAGATCAAGTGTATGAATAAATTGGCATTATTATTTCCATTTATGCTGTTCTTTTGAATTAGCTATGAGAGTCTGAGTTTTGTCTTTCCTGAGACTTATTGCCAAGTATAAAGTCTTTACTATAGTAATATTGCCAGGCATATTTTTATTTTTAATGAGAAAGATATGATTTCTTAAATGTTTATGTTAAAAATAAATATTATGTGGCTACAAAAATTTAAGTATATTCAAAATATATTCAAATTAACACACTGTAAATGTTTTTATCTTTACCATAGTGTCTATGGCTATAGCTAGAAGAAAGAATCTATTGAGTTACATTAAATAATTTAGTAGGAATGTGTGTCACCCTTTCTCCTTCTGTTTTTATAATGTGTAATAAGAGCCACACATTAAATTTGTAAGGGAAATTCTCAGAAGTTAGATTACACAGTAACTTTACTGAGCTGCAGCTTTGAAACAATGACTGCCATTTTACCATACAAGTGTAATGATATCATAAATGATCAAGTCTTTTTTCTAACTTGATACATTCTGCTTAATTTAGTGACCAGAATGTATACGCAAAAATAAAATAGAGACGATACAGATAGATATATAGCAGTATCGAAGTAAAGATACGAGCAGAGCATACTCTGTAGTCCTCACGTTGTCACTCCTTTCTGTTTTTGTGTGAACTTGTCTTGAAATTTTACTTCCACTCAGGTTGAGAGAAAAAGGGGATTCCTTGCCTTAATGAAATATGTGAAGAAGTTTTGTTAACACAAATTTAAATGTTTTATGACTAAAGGTCAATAGTCCGATGTGGGGAATATGTGAATGTTTTTGAAGGTGACATATCTCCACTTCACTATTAATTATCCATTAATACACCGAGCCTCTGTAAGGATTGTCAGACAGAGATAGAGCTCGCTATTGAACAGCTTATGGCTTCAGATGTATGAATGTGAAAAGCTTGTTTGTTTTGTATGGCAGAGTGTAGTTCAGTAGAAAGCCATCAATCGCAATATAAAATGTGGCCGGCAGATGGAAGATTATCTTCTCATTAACAAGATATGATCAGGAAACAAAAAAGATATAAAGGTAGAATCCAAGGCTGCAAAACACCACAAAAGTCATCTATATAATCTAATCACTCATCATTCCAGCCTCAATTCCACGTGATTGTTCCCTGCAGTCAGTGTGCCATCACAAAGATGCGAGAGATGCTATGTAAAACATAAGATTGAATTACTCTCATAGCTCCTCTTTGCTGATTATTACTCAGATGAGATGTATCAGAATTAACACAGCATAAGCAACAGAACACAATTTTGCCTATTTTAATTAAAGATCGTTATGCTGATCTTGTGAAGCAAATGCTGACATCATTACACCAAATTTTAAAGGCTATTTGTAAGACTAGTGTTGTATTCATACTTCCTGCACACACAACAGAAGGTAAATGCTTCAGAGGGTAAATGAAGTATTCATGCTTTAAAAACATCTTAGCAATAGACAGGATTCCTTGCCTAACTTTGGACTCTCCCCTAATGTCTGATCAATGTCTGGTCCACTGAAAGCATCTAACAGAGCAGGAAGAATCCTGCTTCAAGTTGGTACCACTTCAGCTGAACCATCGGCAGGTTGTTATGCTTTCTTTCCCTCCTAGTTTTCATCTCTCAGCACTATCAATGATCTTGGGGGATGGTTGGAATTTGCAGCTATACTAGAACAGCATGACCGTGAACATTCTTAAGAACCTGAGGCTCTAGAGGAGAATGAATACTTGCTCCGTGTCAGCTGAGACACAGACTCTAGCAATGCAATATTTCAAAGTCAAGTGCTAGGCTATGCAACAAGAAGTCCAAGTGTTCTAAAATATGTGTAACTCTTACTCATTTACCCGTATCCAGGTTATATAAAAAAATGGAATATTTGGATAGTAAGAGAAATAAGACTTAGTGAGATATCAAACCTATCCCAGTTCTAACGTGGAGAGAGATGGAATTGTTTCCCATTCAGTCTCTAGTCAGTACAGAGGGTCCTTAGGAGATTCTCCAGAGATGCATAGTGTTTGCAGGATATAGCGAGCTGGTCAGTGACCCGTGCCTAAGAGAGCAAAATGTGAGTTGGATTTGTTTCTCTGGTAACAACCTATAGCCCTTGTGTTGAGAGCAAGACTATCAAGAGAGCGTCCTGGGAGTCCTTGTACATCTAGCACCAGGAAAGACACAAAAAGCAAGAAAATAATGATGGCTCTGCTGCCCATCAGAAAAATATAGAAGAGGACCTTCCCAAGATGGGCTGCAATGGGGGTTTGGAGGGGCCTCCTCAGTCTACGCTATCCCAAATCTGTAACGAAAAGATGCCAGTTCAATTCCAAAGGGGTATTAGCCAGGGCACAGTGATAGTAAGCATAGATATTAACTGTCTCCTTTTATTTTTGTGCTCACTTGGACTTTGGTGGAGTGAAAGCTGCTGCAGTAACTTGAGAGAAAGAAATAAGTACACACCAGAGCGGCAGGTGCCAAAGTTATTACACTTGTGACAAGTACACTAGACTGGAAACAGTCACTAACCAAAAAAAAAATTTGTTTTCCTCACTCTTTATTAGTTCTTTTCCAATGGCATGTGTATAATGGTAGTGTATTTTGGCCATTATCACCCTTCCACTAACTCCTCCCAGATCCACCACCTTTCCCATCTACCCAACTTTACGTCCTCTTGGCTGTTTGTAAGACCTGTCGAATACAGTCATACTAATTATATATACACAGATCATGTATGTGTGTGTGTGTGTGTGTGTGTGTGTGTGTGTGTGTTGACTTGCACTGGATTGTGGTCAATTTGCACCATAAAGAAAGCCAGCACTTTCCTTGCCAGCAGCTCTATTGCCAATAGCGCTTTAGCTGGGGCTGCCTACCTCCTGTCTTCATGCTGGAATTTTGTCTGGTACAAGCTTGCACAGGGCTCATGTGTTCTCTCC
Organism: Psammomys obesus; assembly: GCF_907164565.1. NCBI lineage: Eukaryota > Metazoa > Chordata > Mammalia > Rodentia > Muridae > Psammomys > Psammomys obesus. The sequence continues at coordinate 2,283,126 of NW_026590663.1, read as the reverse complement.
CACCTACTGTGAATTCACGTGTGCAGCTGTCCTGCTGTATCTGGAAAACACTCTTTCCTGTAGTCATTCATTGCTTCTGGCTCCTACAATCTTTCTGCTCCCTCTTCCAGAATGATCCTGTAGCCTTGGGGTAGAGTTGTGTGACGTTAATACCCTGTTTAAGGCCAGGCATTCCTCGGCTCCTAATTCTCTACACCTTGATCAATGTAAGTCTCTTGATCAATCACCGTCTACTGCCAAGAAGAAGCTTCTCCGATGAGAGCTGAGAGATGAACTAGTCTGTGAGGATAAGGATAGGTCATTAGGAGTCAAATTTGTCCACATAGCAGAACAATAGAAGATTTTTTTTTCCTAAGGCCTATGTCTTGTCTAGCCACAGGTTCTTAGCCCTGATGTCTGTGGCAGATGTGGGTTTCAGTTGTAGAATGAGCCTGAGATCCAACCAGGAAGGGGGTGATCGCCCCCATGATACCCCTGCTACCACCGCACCCATGGGCTGTCTTGCCACACTGGTCATTGTCATAGCCTGAAAGTACACGGAGCTGGAGACAACCATCCTACGTGAGGCAGTCCAGATCCAAAGAGCAAGCTTCATAGCTTCTCTCACTGATGGAAGCGAGCTTTGAACCTTCAGGTATGTGAGTTTCATATGGAACACCAGCAGAAGTGAGAAAACTTGTAAAGGGTCATGGGGTTTACAGATGATGGGATATAAGTCACCATAACGTAAGTATTAAAGGGGAGTGATGGAAGAGGAGGGAGTGAGTCGGGCTGTGGATGGAAGGCAGGGTAGAGAAAAGAGTGCAGAAAGGGATAACCAACACTAATGAGATTTCAAAAAGCAGAGCATGATAGTGAACACCCTTATTCTCAGCATGCAAGATGCTGAGGCAGGTGAATCTCTGTTCAAGGCCACTCTGGTCTTTGATGTAAGTTCCAGAACAGGCAGAGCTAAATAGGGACACTTTTTTGAAAATAGAAAGAAAGCAAAACAGAGAGAGAATTTTTAAAAGGCATTTGGAAACCTATTACTGTTGAAACTCCCTAAAATGTATACAAAGACTTATGCAAAAAAGTGTGTGTGGGGAGGAGTTAGTCTATAGAGTTAGCCTATACTGACACAACATGGCCCTTACACCAGAGGCCAACAAGTAGCCCAGTGAGAGGAATAGACTACTTCTTTGGAGTTGTTGATCAGTGAGGTCACATAGACCCCAAAATACTACAGATTATTGCCATTGCTCTTGGTGCCCTTCTAGAGCTGACAGTAAGATGCCATTGCTAAAAACATCACATCCTGGGTCACAGAACACAACATCTCAAGCAGGAATGGAAAGTGTCACCCGTGCTGGCTAGCTTTCATGTGCCACCGGAGGAGAAAAGTAATCACTCATCTTGCCTGCTGTGAACTAGAAGATTTGACTAGCTGAAAGTGAGTAAGAGCTTTTATTACTCGTGATTGTTCAATATAGTGGCTCTGTACTGTTATTCCCACATGAAGCCTAGGGCTGCAGCAAGACCCTGAACTTAGCCACAAAGCAGAAGCAGATGATTTGAGGCAACAGAGGCCATCCAAAGTTCCTGTACTCTTCTTGAAGGAAGACTAGGAAGAACGAGGCTGTGGCCTCAGGGACAGTGAAGAACTGACAACCAAGGACCAATAGCATCCATGTTTGCCTTACCTACTACCAGACATTTGGCAGAATTTGATGCAGGTGGATGTCTGGGTTGCTAAGCACTTTGTTAAAGCGTACGTGGCTGAGACCAAAATTCCTCACAGGATGCTAAGCACTCACTATGCTGGCCTGGCCCAGGGCAGGTCAGTGAACTTGTGAAGAACTGGTTTATAAAGAAAACCTTGATAGAGTCTATCTGTATAGTTGGTAGACTCAGAATCTTTCATCACCTCAAAGAGGTAGAAATTAATTTGAACACAGGAAAATGAAGCTATGTTTTGAATTCTTGTTTGAAGCCTGAGAAATTTCTACCCACCACAGTCAACAGTGAATAGACCGATTTAAGCACATTCCATTTTTCACCTTTATAAACTTGTACAATAGTTAATTAGGATTGCTAACTCGGTCGAATTAAGGAAAACCAAAGAGATTACAGAAGCACCTCTTGCATCTGTGAGGAAGTTTTCAAAGATGTTCAGAGAACTCTAGGCTAATCAGTAGCTTAAGTCGTTGATGAATCAATACTATGGTGGCATTATTGAGAACTGTTGAAAAACAGGAGGTGGGGCCTTTGGAGAAAGTAGGTGGGTCACTGGGGGAGTGCCCTTGAGGTTATACACTGCCAAGGCCCCTTCCCTTTTTCTGCTTCCTGTCCAACATAGGTGGATTTCCTCTGTCATATTCCTCCACCACTGCCATGATGGCCTACTTATGTGTGGGGGATCAAATAACCATTGTCAGATTCCTCTGAAACTATTACTAAAATAAATCCTTCTTTTAAGCTCTGCTTGGGTGTTTTATTACAATCACAAGAAATGTAACAAGAAATATATATATATATATACACACACACACACATTTATATATACGTGTGTATGTGTATATTTAGAGGTTTACAGTCTCTTCCAGATTCTGAGGTTTCCACCTTCATGGTGACTTTCTAACACTCAGAGAGTTCTGGTGACTTCTCTTGTCCTCACTGTGCCCTTCCCACCTCCGGACTTCCTCTGTTCCCCTACTCTCTAACGTCTCTTGTGCTCATCAACCCTGGAAAGTTTCTTTCCAACTCTTTGGTCTAATTTGTCTCATATTGCTTCTTCCCAACATACTCTCCCAGAATTTTTTAACAGAAAGTTTTACTAAGAAAGATGTCCACTGGCAGTCAGTCATAAGCAGTAACACAGAGAGACCCTTTACAAGATTTTTTTAGAAGGAAATTTTTTTTTCCAAAACTGTGGTATAGTATTTTACAGTGTCATAGACAGAAGTCTGGTATCTGTTATGGTGTGTTGGTCTTATTTATATTTCTAGAGTTTTCTTTTTGCTTCTCTCTCTGAGCGTCCTGGTGTGTGCATAAATTCTCTTCAAATCCGTTGGTTCATGTGCCGAGTAAGAATGTTAAAGTAACTGAGCTGATCACATCAGCAGGATCCCAGGAGTCCTCTTATTGCTGATTTTAGTGGTCATCTGTGCCTTCTCCCCAGCCCACTACTGATCACATATGACCACCATTAACTTATCCTACCCTCCTGAAATCTTATAAACAAAACCTTTGGAGACTTCCTTTTCCACTCTGCATCATCCTCTGGATGGTGTTACGTAAGTTAGTACAGGCATCAGCCTAATGCCTGTCGAGTGTGCAAGAATGTACAATTTAGTGATTTCATATAGAAAACCCCCTTCTGTTTTCTAAAAACACTTGATTTGAGTGCCTTTTGGTATCAATGTTACAGAACTCATATAACTTCCTGATTTCATATTCAGTAAAAATGCTTTAAAATATGCTTTCTTTCTCTCCCTGACACTTCTGTGCTTAAATACACCAAGTTTAAAACAAGTGCTTTTGTGGGAATGATTACTGTGTCGCTTTTACAAAAATATTATAGCTGAATTCCATCTGGCTTAGAATGTGTCAGAGACAGCAGAGCAGAAGTCAGGACACCCTAGAGTGTTCCATCATCTATCTTACACAAAAGAATTCTCATCCTGGCTGAAATCACCTGGTAAGTGATGGAGGAAAAACTGGCTCAGGGGCCTCAGAAGTGATAAATAAAATCAAAGCATTGAAAAGCCAATGAATTCACTAAGTACAGAAGTGATATCTAACCAAAATGGTTTTTTTTCTACTTAGCATTCAGCATTTGATTATTGATATATTGATTAGATAGTGCTTAGGCTATATCAGTTTTAAAATATTTTGTATAGCGTCCCTAATTATGTCACATATTACAAAGATTATGAGCAAAGTGATGTTACCTGCCACCTTAGGTAAGCCACTGTGCACAAAAAAATCTGCATGTCCAATGCCATTATAGATGTTGAAAATGATCAAAAGGCATTCTTCATAGGTTGTACTTTGGACTCTGAAAGAAACTGAAGTCAGGATTTTAAGTATTAAGGGATAATTCATTAGAAGGTGTTTGTCCCTTATGTAAAATGCTTGAGACCAGAAGTGTTTGCTCTATCAGATCTTTTTTTCTAGATTCTGGAATACTTTCATTTATATAATGAGACATCTTGAAATAGGATCCAGTTCCAAACACAGCATTCATTTATACGTTGTGTGTACTTTATGTACATAGTTCTAATGTAATTTTGTATAATACTTTAAATAATTTTGCACATGAAACAAAGCTTCATATCATGGGATTTTCCCCGTGTATTATTATATTGGTACTCAAAATATTTTGGATTTTTAAGCATTTCAAATGCTTTTGGATTGTTTAAGAAGGTGCCATATGCAAATGTTTGCCAGAAGAAAGGTAAGATGACTTATGTCTGTGGCAAATGAGGTGAGAAAATGTAAAATGAATGGGAGAGATGAACTACAATCTCTTGCTACTAATGTTCATGAGAAACAAGTTACAGACTACACATCTTAGCCTCGTCTCCCAATATCAACCCATAGGAGCTACCAGTTCTTTCTATTATAAAAACATATATATATATATATATACATATACATTGCCATTTTCCTCTCCTGTCTTGGTTAGAGGTACTTAAATCCACAATTTTGTTATTGTTGTTGTTGTTTGCTTAGCTGCTTGGTTGGTTGGTAGTTTAGTTGATTGGTTGTTTTTGTGATATGATATCACACCTTAGCTACAAATGCCCCGAACTTATTATGTAATGGATGCTACTCCAAACCTGTAAATGGTCCTCCTTCCTCAGCCTGCTAAGTGCTAGTGCTATGGTTATGGGTAGGAACCACCACACCCAACTTTGAATCTACATTAAAAAAAAAAAAATAATCCCAATTTTGAATCTCAAAAAGAAGCTCTTGGCTATCTTAGAACTTCTAGAAGTTCTCTAAACTGATCTAACCTATCTTCAAAGAATCCCCGTCAAGAAAAGTGGAGCTTCACCAAATCACAGAGAGCAAAATAGGGGGAGAGGAAGAGGGCTTCCTCCAACCATCTTTCTCTGGGAGCACTTTTGTAAAATGCTTTTTTCCACATCCCAATTTCTAGCTTTTCTAACAATGCTCCTACTGAAAGGGCTAGTTTTCTATCACAAGAGTTCAGACTGAGACTGCATGACACTTGTCTGTAACTCTCTGCAGCTCATACGTCTGAGAGGATGAATCAAATGACTGAAAATACTCCTTTCCAATTTGGAGAGTTATCTTTCTCCTATAAGTTTCCAGCTCTGTCCCCAAAACACTTTCATTTAGGCCTCTTTAAGGTTTCCATTTCTTTCGTGGTATTTTCTTACCAATAAACATTGGTAAAGCTAATATAACTGAGGAGGCATGCAATACCTCATTCCCAAAGATCATTCTTTGGTCCCAGCATTGTCTAGGAAATATTTCAGTGCTTTTGCTTGGCGCCGGCAGATGGGCTGATAGGCAAATGCCCAGCTGCTTGTCATAGTGGTGATGAGGAAAGCCTGGCCCCCACATTCATCCAGCCGACTCCTGGCAGCAGAATGGCAGAGCAGTGAGTGTGGAATCTGCCTTTTCTAATTGCCACATGCTGCAGACTAGAAAACGAGACAGAAGTTTCTGCAAAAATGCAAAATGTTAACCAAGTGCCTGGCTGAAACACACCAAGCACATTAAATTAGAAAGATGGGGGAAGCTGGCGGAGGGGAGGGAGTACCAATCGGTGGCTTTGGAAGCAATGGTCATGACAGTCTTAACCTAACCGAATACCTTTTGTTTAATGGAATTTATATATAGACCCAGCTCTTCGTAATGTGAGTGCCAAATCTCTTCCTTGCTCTCACAAGCAGAATCAAATCATCCAGAATGTGAGCAAGCTGTTTAAAGCTTGTGAGAAATTTGTGTCCAAGTGCTACCAAAGGCTTTATCCACAGTCTTGATCTGGACTGTGTTTATAGGTCCCAAAACACCTGCACCTTAGTAGTCTATTTGAAAGTTGCTTTGACAACAATTTTGAAAACTGTGCTTTGGTGACTGGCCAAAAAGAAAAAAAATCAATTAAATGATTCCTAATGATACTCTGCTATACTCACAGATCCAAGCAGGGAAACATAGTCTAAATTGGAGGTCCCTCCCTGCATAGCTTGGGGAACCCCCCAGGAAGAGGGGGAGAAATAACTGCTGGAATCTGAGGGGATGAAGGACCACCAGAAGAACATGCCCACCAAGTCAACTAAGCAGGGCTTGAGTGGGTTCACAGAGCCGGAAGCAGCAATCTTGGGGCCCGCACCCGTCCTCTCATGTTCTGGCTCCTGTCTTGGTGTTTTGTGAGACTCCTAACAGTGGGAGTACTGTGTGTCTCTGTGTCTTTTTGGTTTTGTTTTGTTTGTTTGTTTGTTTGCTTTTTGTGTTTGGTTGTTTTGGAAGCCAGCTCTCTTTTGAAGGGAAATTGAGGGGGAGTGGATCTGGAAAAGAGTGAGGTGGGGGTGGGTAGCTGGGAGGAGTGGGGGCAGGTGTGTGAGAGAAGAATCTATTTTCAATTTGAAAGAGAGAGGAAAAGAGAGAGAGCTGTGCTTTGGTTTTAAGAATTTACTGTTATTTTCTACTCACTATTTATTTGGCACTAATTTTTTATGCCTTTCAAATTATTTTAAATTACAACATTGGACAGAAACTTGTTCTTTTTCATTAATTAACACACACCAAAGTTTAAAAAAAAATAACAAAATAGTTACATGTGAGTATTTTTAAATCCAAATGTTCCAGAAAATTGTGCCATAGATTCATCTGCAATTCAAATCTTTTATGAAAAACACTGCCTAGCTTCAGGGACTGCTAAGAAAGCTGTCTTCATGGAAAAATATGATTGAAGTTTGTTTTGAAACATTAAAGAAAGAAGCTTTAATTGAGCTCATGGACATTTAAGGGAACTCCCAAGAAATATAATTAAAATAGTAACAGTCCAACAGAATGACAAAATTGGAGAATGAAAACCATGCAGAAAAACTTAACCCCTTAGGAGACATTGCTTTCAAAGGGAAGAGGAAAAGCCCTCACAATGGTAACAAAGCCTTGTTTAGGAAATCCCCTCTCCTGGCTTCTACCTTTGTACAGATTCATCTTTTGTTGATTGGCTTGGTAGACACAGCTCCTACTACTGTGAGGTGGGTTTTGAATGAAGTTCTGAACAGCTAGACACCAATGAATGTGAAAGGTCGCCTTGCTAGGAACCTTCCTTTGTGATATAAGGGCTTCCATCTCGTGGTTCCCTCTGCTCTCCCATCCTGCTCCAGCCACATCCTTCCTCCAGCGTTGCCACAACCAGCATCTTTCTTTGCTACTTTTCCTGTATGGGCATAAATCTCCATATGTGTCCCTTAGAAACCATTCCTGAATTTACTTTAAAAAAAAAGCTATTGGAACAAGGGGAAGGGATTTTTCTTTTTCAGTGGTAAGAAATTTTCAATGATGTCAGTGTGAATCTTGGGGAGGACAGATTTTCAAACAGAATACTCTGCTGAAGCAATAAACACAATACACAGAGTGGGAAACAGCTACAGAGACACAATCCTTGTGACATTTAGAAACAGATAGTTCTTAGAAGGCTTTAATGCTATTTATTTGGCCTCTTTTAGGCCGAAACAGTTTAAGTTAGTTTGTCATTGTTGCAGTTTTAAAAGTACCTAGTTAAACTGTTTTGGGGACATGACCGAAACATTTCATGCATTGGTCAGAGAAATAAATACAAATATACATCCAAAATTATGTGCTATGGTCACCTTTTATATACTATACAATTTGTGGTACGAGCTGCTCCATCCAGCATTGCTATAATGGTATAATACATTTGTATTCCCTTAAGCATCTCCCCATTCAAAATGGGTACTTTTGTTAAAAATAAAAGTTTAACATGAATTTGCACAAAGATTGCTATGTTCTGATTCCAGGTGATGGATATTAGAATGATAGAACATATGAAACTAAAGCAAAACATAATCCCATTGTATGATCATCTATGAGTCTAACCGTTTGGGTATTTAAATTCGGTGATCTGGTGAAACACTCAAGGTCGTGTGAAAATAACTCGGAATTTCTCTGGGGTTGTCTAGATCAGCTGAGACGTTTGCCTATCAGAAGGAAAGAACCCAATTTCAGCTTTCTATGACACTGGTGGCTTTCTTCTCTTGGGAGGAGAAATTGTTTCTCCACTGAAGCCTTAAGCCCTTCCAGCAGGAGACTGCTGGCTCTCTTTGAGAACCTACAGCTACACCCAGCACTGACATCCTGTCTGCCTAGCACCCAATTGTCTAGTAGCCAAGATGGTACTCACATCCTCCTATGAGAAGAATGAGATAGAGGGGCAGCATTTCTTCTCCACAACATATATTCGTAGAGGTCAAACAGAGCTCTTTGGCCTCAGCAACCATTCTCTGGGGACATTGTTTCCTGTCCTTTATTCTGACCCATGCTTTGTACGTTTCAGAGACCCATCCTATTCGCAGAGAGCTTATTTCTAGAGAGCGCATCTCAAGCCCTGATACACAATAAGTAATAGTATCTTGCTGCATATGTCTGATGGTGAAGTAGCAGAGACCTTGATGGGTGTCAGTGTTGGTGCTTCTGAACTGCTCACTTTCTGCAGCTTGCATGCACAAATGTATTAGCCTGGTCTTTGCTCATTGTACCTGAATCCACACTCTAGCTAAACTATCTAAACACATACACCATCTCTTGGAAAAATGAACTGCTTGCTCTGAGGAATTCAGGGCAGCAAATGCACAGTCTTGCTTGTCCAGACAGTATGCCATTCCAGGCACATTAAGGGCTTAGAAAATGGGCCACATTCTCTGTCTTCACCACTACTTTCTGTCTGTAAAAGCTTCCTGTGATTATAGATCACACATTACTGAGCATCTTGCTTGTTTTAAAGCTTGAATTTTCCCCATCTGGAAGAGTTATCCTCACCCCTTGGCAAACATGCAATTGTTCTGAACTTGGAGTAAAACACAAACTAGTTCATAATTATCTGGTATGATATTTCTCAGATAAGAGTAGCAGGGCCCTTATGCTTGGCTGTTCATGCGAAGTTTGGGTCTTGAAAAATTGAAACTAAAAGGGTCGAGGCTACTGTACTTAGAGGAACCAGATACTGAAGAAGTCTGGCTGAGCAGAAGCCAAGGCTGCAGAGAGCACCTGAAGTCCAAGTTTCTTTAAGTGATCTTCAAAGTCAAGGGCAGATCATGGACACAGAAAGGGGTGACAAGGAAGAAAAGTCAACAGGGCAGCCATCCTGTGTTCACAGTTGGTGATGGAGCTACAGCCACAGCAGAGATTTGGCTTCCAGAACCACTGTAACAAATAGAGAGGCTTTTATTTCCCAGAGGTCTCAAGGTACATGAGCCAGACAAGTTTAAAAGTTCAAGGCCAGGGCAGTTGCCAGTAAATGAAAAAAGCTATTATTCTTGTATTTATAGTGTCCCTGAATTATTAAATTTTCTTACGGCTAATTCCAATGCTGCTGAAAAGCCAGACAGGCACCTTTTGTTTTGTCACCTTGAAGCGTCCAGAAAATACAGCCACAAACCATTAAAAAAAAAATCTCTCAAGAAACATAAATTAAATCTCTAAAGAGAAAACGCATAGGTACAGTAGTTATTGCCAAAAACCATGGAAACTAAGGCAGAACATCACAGACTTCAGGGTGAGGAAGGCATTTTCTGATAAAAGGTGTGCAAAGCAGTTTTTCTGTAACTCAGCCTCTGTCCCTGGTTAAACCTACATCATTGACTCGTTTTCTTATTGAGTTCATGTGATGTTTTCAACTGTCAACTTGTTGTCTTCCACATAGAACACATTCCGTACCTCCACCAAATCCAGTATTTTGTTTATTTATTTTTATTCTTCTCCCATATATTACACCCCAACCACAATTTCCCTTCCCTCCCCTTCTCCTAGCCTCCCCCACTCCCTGTGTACCTTCCCTCTCTCCTAGATGCACCCTACCCCCACCTCCCCTCAGAAAAGAGCAAGCATCTCAAGGACATCAACCTAATATAACAAGCTACAAAGAGACCAGGCACAGACCATCACATCAGGGCTGGCAAGGCAGTCCAGTAGGAGGAAAAGCGTCCTACAAGCAGGCAAAAAAAAAAAAAAAAAAAAAAAAGAAAAGTCAGGGACATCTTCGGCTCCCGCTGTTAGGATCTCCACAAGAACACCACGCTACTCAGCCATAACATAGATGCAGAGGACAGATCAGACCCCTAAAAGCTCCCTGATCTCTGAGGTTCCCATGAGTCCTGATCAGGTGATCCTCTGGGCCTTATACTCATGGTGTGTCCCTCTGGTTCTTGCAATCTGTTTTCCCACTATTCCACAGGACCTCCCGAGCTCCGCCCAATGTTTGGCTTGTGGGACTCTGCGTCGCTCCCATCAGTGCTGGATGAAGTCTCTCTGATCTCTCTGATGATGATTCTGCTACACTCTGCTCTCAGCAAACTCTGTAGGCAGGACAATCTGTAGTTTGAAGATTTTATGGCTGGGTTCGTGTCCTAATCCCTCTACTTGAAGCCTTGACTGGTTTACAGAAGAATGCCAGTTCATGCTCTATGTCCCGCGATATTAAGGGTCTTTGCTAGCGTCACCTTCAGAGATTCCACGGAGTTTCCATTGTATTAAGTTTCCAACGCACCCTCAAAGGCCCCCAATTCCAGTTGTTTTTCCCAGTATTTCTTCCTCCCCCACCCAGCTGATCTCCTGTTCCCAACTCCACCCACTCTCAGTGCAAAATTTATTCTATTTCCCCTTCCCCAGGAGACCCTGGCATCCTCCCTTTAAGTCTCCTTGTTTCTTTGCTCTCTGCGTCTGTAGACTGTAGTAGGATTATCTTTTACTTTACAGCAAATGTCCACCTATGAGTGAGGACATACCATATTTGTCGTTCCGGGTTTGGGTTACCTCCCTCAGAATGATTTTTTTTTCAGTTCTATCACTTTGCCTGCAAATTTCATGATGTCATTGTATTTAACAGCTGACTAATACTCCATTGTGTAAATGTACCACATTTTCTTTATCCATTCTTTGGTTGAGGTACATCGAGGTTCTTTTCCAGTTTCTGGCTATGATGAATAAAGCTGCTATGAACATAGTTGAACAAGTGTCTTTGTGGTAGGATAGATGGTCTTTGGGAATATGCCCAGTAGTGGTATTGGGTCTCGAGACAGATCCAATTTTCTAAGAAATGACAGGGCAACATTTGTTTAGCTCTGTTTGTTTGTTTGTTTGTTTTCATGTTTAACTAGACATTTCTTCTCTCTCAAGTTATCCGTCTTTTATCACCTGCCACGCCAATGTCCCTAGTTTTAAAGAGTACAACTGTAACACTTCTGCGAATAAAAGCCACAGTGGTGACAATCGGTTATGACATGAAGAGCCACAAGACTATGTGTGCTAAGCAGTCCCTGCGGGCACGTGTGAGTGTTAGGTACTTGGTGCCACCCACTCTCCCTTCATGAATGTGGAGCTGGCAGCAAACAAATTACCAAGGCAGGGCCTGTAGAGTAGAAGCAACTAGCAATCAGTACATACTCATGGTGAGTCCCATACCTTACTATACATGACAGTGCAGATATAAGTATGCCATGCAGATAATAACATGAATGATAATAAAACAATGTGATGAAGAAAAAAATAAATAAAGCCACTCAACAAACAAACAAATAAATAAATGAATGAAGGGGTGGTGCACAAGTATGTCTGGGAAGCCATTTTGGATACATATTACCCAGAATATAAACTGCATAAATGTTTATAATTAAAGATCTACGAAACATTGAACGAGTTTGAGTCTCACCTTGATAGTTGCTCACCTTCTTTGTCTTTAGACAGTCTGTTATGTTTTCTACCAAAACTTCCATAGAGGAGATGAAAAGGGAACCTATTCAAAAGGTAGCTGTGGTGGCCTTGTGCGACACTGGGCACAGGACAGTGTTCTATAAATGGATCTGCTATCTTGAGTGTCAGACTCTGAGTGTCACACAGAGGCATCTGTGCTGTGGAAGAGAGGGAGTGTCTCCACCTCCTGCGCCTCATCAACAGTACATGGAAGCAAAGCGCCTGCATCTCACATCACATCCTTACATTTCCCCAAAGACTGCAGGACGCGCACTGATCCTTAATTTACTTTTGTTTAGTATTTTTAACTCATTTCTATTGTCTGCTGATAGCAAAATCAAGCATACAACTATTTAACCAACAAGTTAATGCTATGCCTGGCTCTCAAGACCGCTGAAGAGGTCACCAGGAACATGAGTCCAATGCAAACATAAGAGGGCTTTATTCAAGCTTAAGCTTGGGCCTCAATTGTCACTGACACATCTGGTTAGAAAGAGTCTCAGGACGGCAGAGTTTTTAAAGGAAAAAACCAAAACCGCAAGCAGGAAATTCCAAGCCTTGGCATTACAGGGTTGGGTAAGATTGGGTGGGAGGTTCAGCAAGTGAGGTGACCTTTAGGCTGCTTGTTCTGAGCTACCTGGTCAAACTGCAAGACGTCTGTAGATTGCCTGCGGGTTGGAGGACCCATTAACACATTCTGCGGTATTCACGACAACCTGCAGGGTGGAGGGCCAGGTGGTTTTTTTCTCCAAACCGGAAGGTGGGGGCCGAGTCACTCTAAAGGAGTCATCTTAAGATAGAGTCTGAGAAACAAAACGGAGTCAGCCCTGTTATCTTCAATTCCTTCATTATCATTGCCGTCTTATTTTCCTCTCTCTTTAATGTGTAAACATTATTTCTACAAATTTTCATATTTCTCTTCCAATCTAAGTGTTATAGATAATTCAAACTGTTCATTTGCTTAGATTAAGAAATTTGTCGGAGATAGGAATGAGGTTCCATTGTTAAGGTGTTTACTTAACACACATAAAACCCTGGGTTCAATCCCACAGGTGTGGCGCACATGCCTGTAATCAAAAAACAGAGGGGTACAATGTTGGGATCCATAAGCAGGCATCTCTACGACCAGCCCCAAGGGACCTGACAAGCCGGTTAGCTGTCATTTGTGAAGACACCAAGAAGACCACCCTCTGGTCACCTGGAACCACCTGCGCATGTTCTGGGTCACCTTATAAGAGAACTCGCAGAGCCCCTCCCCCTTTCTCTCTCTTTTGCCTCCTCTCTGCAACCCTTTTCCCTTCCCACATGGAACCAGTCTCCTGGTGTGATTTGTGAACTCATGTAACTCTCACCCCGCAGGATTTCTAACATACAGACAATGGGGTTAAAACTTGGCTGCGTAGCTAATTTGGGTCTAGCCTGAGATACATGATATCCTGTCAGAAAGAAAGAAGAAAAAAGAAAGGCAGGAGGAGGACAGGGAGGGAGGGAGGGAGGAGAAAAAGAAGGAAGGGAAAAAAGGAAAGAATGAAAAGACCTAAGAGATTAGTACAACACACCTTTGGATGAATCTGAGGTAATCCCAGAAGGGTTTAACAGAGTGGCCTCATCCCACAAGATGGGGTGGTTAACTGAATAAAACGTAGAAGGGAAGGAAGGCAGCTGAGCTCTAGTATTCTGTCCTATACTCTAACTGTAGACACACTACACCCTGTCACCCCATGGCCCTGTTGTTACTTCTTCCCTGCCATGACTTACTATATACCCTCAAACCCTGAGCCAGAATAACTCCTCCCTTCCCTAACCTGCATTTACTGGGTATTCATCCTTTTCAAACGATTTAGTTCCTTAACCGGTTTAGATTTACTTTATTATTTTATGTGTAAGAATGTTTTCTCTGTATGTATGTCTGTGTACCATGTGCATATCTGGTGTCTGAGGAGGTCAGAAAATGGAATCGGATCCTATTGGAAGACTCTGCTGTTGGAGGTCACAGTCCATTATTTCCAGAATGCTCTCCCCAGCTCAGAGCAGAACGGAGGACTCCCTTTCTCAGCATGGGGCTTCTTTCTCTACCTGAATTCACTCCTGAGGGACGTCACTGTAGCCCAGGGCGAAAACTGCAGATTCAACTTCCTTTCTCCTGATAAGAACTTGCCCAACAAGTATATGGAATTCTTGAAATGTAAAGGATTCCAGACACTTTAAACTACCAGCCAGTAGTATACACCTGCCCTGGGAACCCCTCACCCCCCACCCCCAGAACTATATAACCCTTGTTCACCCTGAATAAAGTGGAGCTGTCTCCCGGAAGCTTCTTCTGGAAGTAAGCCATCCCATCTTACTCTTGGGCTATCCAACAACACCCTCACCCTCACCACCACCACCACCCTCCCCATATCCATCTGTCTGCCCATTGCCTCTGCTCCCTTTTCCCTTGTGGATCCACTGGGACTGAACTTACAGATGGTTGTGAGTGACTGAGTGGGTGTGGGGAATCACATTTAGGTCTTCTTCTGCAAGAACCAAACCCAGATCCTCTGCAAGAGACACAAGTGCTCATAAGCCCTGAGCCAGTTCTCTGGTCTGCAAGTCTGTCTTCCCAAGGAGAATATTAAGCAACAAACCAAGTCAAGCCATGTGCTGATCTGTTAGTTTTGGAGGCAAAAGGGTAATGTTAATATGGCATGAAAACTAATCATCTGCTTATAAACAAAATAAATCAGATCAGTATGTAAATGAATCAGAGATATAATTCCTTGCTGGATAAACTTAGGAAATAGTAAAAGTTCAGTGCTGGGAGTGTTCTGCCCAGTTCACGAACCCCAAAAGACCAGGAATAAGTAGACTCCGCTGTAAGTACATGAGGTTCTTTTCATTGTAAATTACAAGCTGCAGCTTGGGCCCACACCCCCCACCGCCGAAGCAGTGGGAGCTGAGCGCGCATGCCCAGGTTAGTTGGGCGATTTTAAAAATTCTGGTCCCTCCCAGCATGCCCAAGGCAGGGGCAATTCCTGCCTGGCAAGCATCTATTGGTCAAAATGCTACCATTTGAATTGATTGGCTATAGAAAGGTTCCCAGATCATTAATGATCTGGTGTCCCTCCCTAGGGGGATGGGCCAGTTTCCTAGCAACTGTATCTCTAGTGGGTGGGGAAAGAATGCAGTGAGGCCTCCCTCAGGGCATTGCTGTACTTCTTTACCTACCTAGTTTAGGCCTTAATTAATAATAGCTGCTATTCTTTTTTAATTTTAATTTTTCTTTTTTATATTAATTATAGTTTGTTCACTTTGTATCCCAGCTATAGCCCTTTCCTTCATTCCCTCCCAATCCTACCCTCCCTCCCTCATCTCCTCCCATGCCCCTCCCCAAGTCAACTGATAGGGGAGGTCCTCCTCCCCTTCCATCTGACCCTGACCCATCAGGACTGGCTGCATTGTCTTCCTCTGTGGACTGGTAAGGCTGCTCCCCCTTCAAGGGGAGGTAATCAAAGAGCCAGCCACTGAGTTCTTGTCAGAGACAATCCCTGTTCCCCTTACTAGGGTACCCACTTGCATACTGAGCTGCCATGGGCTACACCTGTGCATCGGTTCTAGGTTATCTCCATGCATGATCCTTGGTTGGAGTATCAATCTCACAAAAGACCTCTGTGCCAGATTTTTTGGTTCTGTTGCTTTCCTTGTAGAGCTCCTGTCCCCTAGAGATCTTTCTATCTCTCCCCTCTTTCATAAGATTCCCTGCACTCTGCCTGAAGTTTGGTTATGAGTCTCAGCATCTGTACGACCAAAGAAGCCAAGCAAGAAGGGGGACACTGGGTGATATGAACAATCCTCACTCAGAAAGGCAAACAGGATGAAAATTGGAAGAGGGAGAAAACAGGAAACAGGAAAGGAGCCTACCACAGAGGGCCTCTGAAAAACTCTACCCAGAAGTGTTTCAAAGCAGATGCTGAGGCTCATAGCCAAACTTTGGGAGTTCTTTTCCTTTCCTCCTTCACTCCTCTCTTTCTATCCTCCCCCCCTCTGTTTTCTTTTGGTTGTTGATTTTGTCATTCTCAACAACCTTTACAGGTAACCACATCTGATAACAAAGGCACACTACAGCAGACCCCAGGACATTACCCAATGATAGTGTTCAGCTTACTTCTATGAACCCTCCCTATCCAAACCACCTAGTTACTCAGCTGATCTGGAAATCTTCTAGAAACTTACCATATAAATGAGAGCAATGAATGACTTAGGCCAACACACAAGAGGCAATGTAACTAGAACTGAAACCCTAGTTCCCTATTGCCAAGCTTAACCAACTCCATACATTTCAGACCTTGCAACCTTTCTCCAAGAACTCAGGACATATATTAACAGACGAGAGGTTGATTTTTGTGAAAATTACAGGCTTTTTTTTTTTTTTTTTTTTTTTTTTTTTTGCTGCAAACCAACCAAAATTGCCAGGAACACAGGCCATTGCATAGCTAATACGTTATTTAAATGTATTCAACTTTCATACAAAATATGTAATAATACAAACTAGGAATATCAACATAGTGTGGTCAACTTAACAGGTAATAGCATCATGTGGACTGAATAGTAACAGCAAAGAAAGTAACAAACTCGGTGAGAATCAAAGCCCCAGCAACAAATTGGAATGTGTCATCATGCTTCAGATAATTGAATCATTCCAAAATAAATCCCCTGTAGGATGAGGTTTTATATAGAATCCATCTGGTGTTTGAATGCACAATGGCCCTTTCTTTTCTATTAATTCACATATATGTTTAAAATGCTATACAATACAAATAGAATCTATCACGAGAACATATTACATATATTCCAGTTGAACCTCTCAGAAGGGTAAACATGCAGGAAGCCTTTGTTAACACAGAGAGTAACAAAGTCAAATCACGTTTGACTGTGCACTAATGCAGTCTAGGGCAAAATTTGTTAAGACAGAGATTGCCTAATTACTGCTAACTGGATCTAAAGTCACCTGGAAGCCAAATCTCTCAGCATGTTTGTGAGGTTTGTCTAGGTTGCATGAAGTGATGTAAGTATGCAGTAACACCCACCTACATAGATGATAGCCATCCCTTTGTACAGGGTTGAGTCCTGTACTAAACATCAAAGTGAAACAGTAAATATGTATATGAAAAGCCATTAAAAATATACCTAATATATGTATCAGCATGAATAATTTAAGGTTAATCAGGGTCACTCAGATAAAGCTGATAAAAACAGAGTGATAGTGACTACTATTTGGGCAGAATGTCTGTGGCTCAGCTCCATTTGTGAACAAAATTAGTTTTTTGTTTTGTTTTGTGTTTTAATTAAATTTTTATTTTTTATATTAATTACAGTTTATTCACTTTGTATCCCAGCTGTAGCCCCCTCCCTCATTCCCTCCCAATCTCACCCTTCCTTCCTCATCTCCTCCCAAGCCTCTCTCCAAGTCCACTGAAAGGGGAGGTTCTCCTCCCCTTCCATCTGACCCTAGCTTATTAGGTCTCATCAGAACTGGCTGCATTGTCCTCCTCTGTTGCCTGGCAAAGCTGCTTCCCGCTCAGGGGGAGGTGGTCAAAGAGCCTGCCACTGAATTCATGTCAGAGACAGTCCCTGTTCCCCTTACTAGGGTACCCACTTGGATACTGAGCTGCCATAGGCTATATCTGAGCAGGGATTCTAGGTGATTTCCATGAATGGTCCTTGTTTGGAGTATCAGTCTCACAAAAGACCCCTGTGTCCAGATGTTTTGATACTGTTGTTCTCCTTGTGGAGCTCCTGTCTCCTCCAGGTCTTTCTATTTCCCCCTTCTTTCATAAGATTCCTGCACTCTGCCCGAAGTTTGGCCATGAGTCTCAGCATCTGCTTTGATACACTGCTGGGTAGAGTCTTTCAGAGGCCCTCTGTGGTAGGCTCCTGTCCTGTTTCCTGTTTTCTCCTTCTTCCAATGTCCATCCTGTTTGTCTTTCTGAGTAAGGATTGATCATCTTACCCAGGGTCCTCCTTCTTGCTTCTTTAGGTGTAGAAATTTTTGTAAGTTTATCTTATATTATATGTCTAATATCCACTTATAAGTGAGTATATACCATGTGTGTCTTTCTGCTTCTGGGATACCTCACTCAGGATGATCTTTTCTAAATCCCACCATTTGCCTGCAAATTTCATGATTTCCTTGTTTTTAATTTTTGAGTAGTATTCCAATGTGTAAATGTACCACAATTTCTGTATCCATTCTTTGATTGAGGGACATCTGGGTTCTTTCCAGGTTCTGGCTATTGCGAATAAAGCTGCTATGAACATGGTTAAACAAATGTCCTTGTTGTGTACTTGAGCATATTTTGGATATTTGCCTATGAGGAAGTGGTATCCCCAAATGTCTCAGAAAGGGCCAGATTGATTTCCAAAGAAGTTGTATAAGTTCTCATTCCCACCAACAACATCCTCTTCAGCATGTATTGTCACTTGAGTTTTTGATCTTAGCCATTGTGATGGGTGTAAGGTAAAATCTCAGAGTCGTTTTGATTTGCATCTCCCTGATGACTAAGGATATTGAGTACTTCTTTAAGTGTTTCTCTGCCATTCTATATTCCTTGACAGAGAATTCTCTGTTTAGCTCTGTACCCCATTTTTTAATTGGATTACTTGATTTGTTGCTTTTTAACTTCTCGAGTTCTTTATATATTCTGGATATTAGCCCTCTGTCAGATGTAGGGTTGGTGAAGACCCTTTCCCAGTCTGTAGGCTGTCATTTTGTTCTGATGACAGTGTCCTTTGCTTTTCAGTTTCATGAGGTCCCATTTATTGATTGTTGATCTTAGAGTCTGTGCTATTTGTGTTTTGTTCAAGCAGTTGTCTCCTGTGCCAATGAGTTCTAGGCATTGCCCCACTTTTTCTTCTAACTGACTTAGTGTGTTCGGTTTTATGTTGAGGTCTTTGATACACTTGAACTTTAGTTTTGTGCATGGTGATAAATGTGGATCTATTTGCATTTTCCTACATGTAGACATCCAGTTAGACCAGCACCATTTGTTGAAGATGCTGTCTTTTTTTTTTTTTCCATTGTATGGTTTTGGTTTCTCAAACAAAATTATTTTTAATCTGTTAGGTTTCATGTGGGTTTTGCTCTCCCTCTTATTGCCTGATAATTGCAACATGTTTTCCTCAGTTCTGAGTCTTACATATTCACATGGTTGTGTTCAAACAAAGAATCAAAATGGATGTCTCCAAAAGGGGCTTCATCCTAAAATCTATTATTTTTAATAAGAAACAAATATTACAAAAACCCTCAGAAAATGTCTATGTGTGATTGGCTACCACTGAGGTCAGAGACCCAAGCATCGAAGAATAACCCATAGCTATTAGACTCATCATAATTTATCACCCAAGAGTGAGCATTTGGCAACTTAGAATATGTTTAATGGAATGAGAGAGGGGCTCTAGACAGGGGAATAGCAGGGCACAGGTGAAATGAAGGGGGAATAGAGAAACAGAGAGAGGGAGCTTTAACTATGGAGGAGAATATATGAGATACAGATAGAGAGATAGAGAGACAGAGAGATAGAAACAGAGACAGGGAGAGAGAGAGAAAGAGAGGAGGGATAAATAACACCAAAGATATTTGTGGGGGGAAACACAAAATAATATTTTTACATTTACCAAGAGTTAGATATAATATGTGTGTATAAATTAAGTGAAATTGTGCTTCTAGTCAAATAACATTCCTTCCAAAAGCCATAGTCTAGTCACCATAAACCCTAGTAAGCAATCATACGAAACTTCCTTTCAAGCGATTGGTTAGGAGAGTTCAAGAAACCCCACAAACAGTGTAGACTATTGTAGGTGCCCTTGGTTACCTCCCAGAATTTGAAAGTAAGTCCCTTTGGATACAGGACTTGGAGGACTCTAGCTGGACCCCACCTGAAAGCCTCCTTTGTGAGAACTAGCTCTCATAGAATTGTGAGGTGCTGTGCAAGCTGCCAAGGGAGAAAAACAATCAGTGGTCTTACCCAGGTATGATGCCTACAAAACACAAAATGATGAGCATAGCAAAGTATCTCCAAAGCTACAAAAGTAGCACTTAACATATTGGTGGTAGCCAGCATCTGTCTAATTAAACTGAGAACCTCAGTAGGAGGACGATCATGCCTGCAACTGAAAAGCTGTCCAACTACCCATGACTGGTGAGGCCATATAATCAAGAGAACCTATTAGTGCCACTTCTAAGCTAGTATAATTTCTAATTTCACTGTAAATACTCAACCTTCTACCTATAGATAAATGTAGCTCTCACTACATATCAAAGAAACTTCTTTTTCCATTAGATCATTATAAAAAGTCAGACATGGCCAAACTTTAGAGGACAATTGATCACGTGGTGCCTAATCCCGGTTGATATGTGTACAATGCAACCCTCTCACCCAAGGCTCAGGGAACATCACAGAAGAGGAGAACAGAAAGACTGTAAGAGGCAGAGGCTCAGGATATTTGCTGCTTTAAGATACGTCTACTGTACAGGACAGGAACCTTCATCCAGGTGATCTCAACAATGCAGTAGCCTAAACAAGACCTGAACAAATGACACCACCAGTGAACATGCCAGTGCCAATGGGGGAAACTTCACAAGGCTCTACACCTAGATGAAGAACAGTGGAGACAGCATGAACATGAAAGGAAGGCGTGGAGTTAGAGGAAGGGAAACATAGAGGATTGAAGATAATCCAATTGTATTGCATGTGTTCCTGGCATGCCACAGCAAACCCATTCATTTATACAATTAATAAATATGGTTTACTTTAGAGAAAAAGTGAAAGTAACACTGTAGGGGAAATAGACATCCTTTACTTTAAGAATGTGTTATCAATCTGACTTTCAAATGTGTGTGTTTATACCAGTAAGCGAGTGTTGCTCTCACCCTTGGTTAGAAAAGTTCTTTGCAGTGGGTGACTGTTAACACAAAGGCTTATAACCAGTCAACGCGCAGAGATTAAGTGATTGTTGAAGGCTTAGCCTTAAGCAGGACATGTGTATTAGCCCCTCCAGGCTGGGAGAACATTATGGAAGATGAAACAGGTTTGTGGTCAAATTTTTTTGTCTTTGCATATATATTTCCAAATTCTCTACAGTGGATACACAACACTTAATAAGGAACTGTTGCAAATCTTTAAAAGGATGTAATCAACTCAGTGAAAAATACACAGCTTTACTGGATCAAGAAATGTTGCCTCAAGGGTTATAAAAATATAATCCAATGAATCTGGAAGAGCCTATTGTGATAATGCTGCCATTCTGACCTCACATCAAAATGACTTGCTCAAGTGAAAGACCTGTTTGAGAAAAACTTCAAGTCTCTGAAGAAAGAAATTGAAGAAGATCTCAGAAGATGGAAAGATCTCCCGTGCTCGTGGATTGGTAGGATTAACATTATGAAAATGGCCATCCTGCCAAAAGCAATCTACAGATTCAATGCAATTCCCATCAAAATACCAACTGAATTCTTTACAGACCTTGAAAAAAAGATTCTCAGCTTCATATGGAGAAACAAAAAACCCAGAATCTCCAAAACAATCCTGTACAACAACAGATCATCTGGAGGTATCTCTATCCCCGATCTCAAGTTGTACTACAGAGCAATAGTAATAAAAACTGCATGGTATTGGCATAAAAACAGAAAGGAGGATCAATGGAACCGCATAGAAGACCCAGAAATAAACCCACACACCTATGAATACTCAATTTTTGACAAAGAAGCCAAAACCATTCAATGGAAAAAAGACAGCATCTTCAACAAATGGTGCTGGTCCAACTGGATGTCCACATGCAGAAAAATGAAAATAGATCTGTATTTATCACCCTGCACAAAACTAAAGTCCAAGTGGATCAAAGACCTCAACATAAAACCAGATACTCTGAATCTGTTAGAAGAAAAAGTAGGGAACAGCCTAGAACTCATTGGCACAGGAGACAACTTCCTGAACAGAACACCAACAGCACAGGCTCTAAGAACAACAATCAATAAATGGGACCTCATGAAACTGAAAAGCTTCTGTAAAGCAAAGGACACTGTCATCAAAACAAAACGCCTGCCTACAGATTGGGAAAGAATCTTCACTAACCCTTTATTGGACAGAGGACTAATATCGAGTATATACAAAGAACTAAAGAAGCTGAAAAGCAGCAAACCAAGTAATCCAATTAAAAAATGGGGAACAGAGCTAATCAGAGAATTCTCGACAGAGGAATATTGAATGGCAGAGAAACACTTAAAGAAATGCTCATCCTCATTAGCCATCAGGGAAATGCAAATCAAAACGACCCTGAGATATCACCTTACACCCATCAGAATGGCCAAAATGAAAAACTCAAGGGACAACACATGCTGGAGAGGTTGTGGAGAAAGGGGAACCCTCCTCCACTGCTGGTGGGAATGTAAACTGATACAACCACTCTGGAAATCAATCTGGCGCTTTCTCAGACATTTAGGAATAGTGCTTCCTCAAGACCCAGCTATACCACTGCTAGGTATATACCCAAAGTTGGCTCAAGTACACAAAAGGGATATTTGCTCAACCATGTTTATAGCAGCATTATTTGTAATATCCAGAACCTGGAAACAACCCAGATGTCCATCAACGGAGGAATGGGTACAGAAATTGTGGTATTTTTACACAATGGAATACTACTCAGCAATCAAAAAGGAGGAAATCATGAAATTTGCAGGCAAATGGTGGGATCTAGAAAAGATCATCCTGAGTGAAATATCCCAGAAGGAGAAAGACAAACATGGTATATACTCACTTATATAGACCTATAAGATATGATAAACATAATGAAATCTACACACCTAAAAAAGATAATCAAGAGAGCGGACATGGGGTAAGATTATCAATCCTCGTTTAGAAAGACAGATGGGATGCGCATTGAACGTATGACAGGAGTCTACTGAGCGCATTTGAAAGACTCTAACTAGCAGTGTTTTCAAAGCAAAGACTCATGACCAAATCTTTGGCAGAGTACAGGGAATCATAAGAAAGAAGGGGAGTTAGTCTGATGAGGAAAGGATAGGAGCTCCACAAGGACCAAAGATATCTGGGCACAGGGTCTTTTCTGAGACTGACATGCAACCAAGGACCATGTATGAATGTAACCTAGAACCTCTGCTCAGATGTAGCCTGTGGTAGCTCAGTAACCAATTGGTTTCCCATAGTGAGGGGAACAAGGACTATTTCTAACAGGAACTCAATGACTGGCTCTTTGGCCTCCCCACCCCCCAAGGGAGGAGCAGTCCTGTTAGGCCACAGAGGAGAGCTTTGCAGCCAGTCCTGAAAATACCTGATAAAACAGGATCGGATGAATGGGGAGGAGGTCCCCCCTATCAGTGGACTTGGCAAGGGGCACGGTGGAGATGAGGGAGGGAGGGAGGGACTGGGTGGGAATGAGGGATCGGGACACGGCTGGGATACAGAGTTAATAAAATGTAACTGATAAGAAAAAAATAAAATTCAAAAAAAAACAAAAAACAAAAAAAAATGACTTGCTCAATATGATTTAGGTTATAGCTACAGGAAATGTTTGTTTTGTCAAACTTAGGGAACAATTAAGAGGGCAGAACAAATCAAATCTAAACCCAGTCAATCAAAACCAGTATTTACACCAACAAATATCTACTCATGCAGTTGGCTTTTCTCTCGCTCTTTATCTCTCTCAGTGTTTGATAACCTTGAATTCTCGATTTCCTGGATAATGTAGCCAATTTTTAAATCTCATAAATATTTTAAATAGCCTAGAGGAAAGATAGGAATAGAAAGTTTAGGGACAGAATTATATAGCACTTCTAAAACCAGATGTTGAGTTTTGACACAGTCATCTTTGCAGCCTTTAGCATAATTGACTTGATATGCTCAAAAACAAGTGGAAACTGTAAAGACAATTACAGACTCATTTTTAAAAGATGTGTTTAGACTTCTCATTATAGTAGCAACTAAAATGGGACTGATGGGGTTTGGAGAGGTAGCTTGTGGCATAAGAGCACGTGGTTCTCTTGGAGATGATCTGGGTTCAGTTTCCGGCACCTTCATGATGGCTCACAACCATCCAGAGTTTCAGAGAATCAGACTTTGTTTTATTTTGTTTTGTTTTACATCAGGCATAGACATAGTACCCACACATACATACAGGCAAAACATTTACACACATAAAAATATTTTTAAATGGTCATGATGACAGTATTTACATATTTAACCTTTCCTGCTACTGCATACAGAAAATTTAGCATATGTATTCTGCTAGGATTTATATTCAATGCCCCTTTATATTTGCCTATTACTGATGAAGATTTTTTCCTTAGGTATAAATGCAACTGAAAAATAGTTAAGTAGAGCCGGGCATGGTGGCGTACACTTGGTATCCCAGCACTTGGGAGGCAGAGGCAGGCGGATCTCTGTGACTTCGGGGCCATACTGGTCTATAAAGTGAGTCCAGGACAGCCAAGAAACTCTGTCTTAAAAACAAACAAAAAAAAAAAGAAAGAAGGAAGAAAGAAAGAAAGAAAGAAAGAAAGAAAGAAAGAAAGAAAGAAAGGAAAGAAGGAAGGAAGGAAGGAAGGAAGGAAGGAAGGAAGGAAGGAAGGAAGGAAGGGAACTTATTATAATATAGCCTTCCTGTTCTATGTA
Organism: Psammomys obesus; assembly: GCF_907164565.1. Taxonomy (NCBI): domain Eukaryota; kingdom Metazoa; phylum Chordata; class Mammalia; order Rodentia; family Muridae; genus Psammomys; species Psammomys obesus. Next base: position 2,258,509 of record NW_026590663.1, on the reverse strand, counting down.
AGCATGTTCATGTCAGTACATGTAGTATGTGGTGTGTGTGAGTGTGTGTGTGCATGTGTATGTGTGTACGTGTAGAAGACAGAGATTACCTTTGGTCATAGCCCCCTCTCTCATCTCCTCCTGGTCCACCCTCCCTCCTTCTTCCACCTTATTCTCCGAAGGGGGAGACCTCCTCTCCTACCATCTGATCCCAGCCTATCAAGTCTCATTAAGACTGTTTATATCCTTTCCCTCTGTGACCTGGCAAGACCCCCCCAACACACACACACACACACACACCAGGGGGAAGCGATCAAAGAGCAGGCAACTGAGTTCATGTCAGATACAGCCCCTGCTCTCCTTACTTGGAACCCACATGCACACTGAGCTGCCAATCAGCTACATCGGAGCAGGGGGTTTAAGTCCTCTCTGTACATAGCCCTTGGTTGATGCATCAGTCTCTGCAGGCCCCCATGGGCCCAGATTTGTTGGCTTTGTTGGTTTCTTTGTGGCTCTCCTGTCCTCTCCGGGTCCTTCTATTCCCCATTTTTTCCTAGGACTTGCTGGCTCTCTGCCCAAAGTTTGGTTTGCTCAATTTGTTCATAGCAGCTTTATTCATAATAGCCAGAATTTGGAAACTACCTAGATGTCCCTCAACCGAATAATGGATACAGAAATTGTAGGACATTTACACAATGAAATACTACTCAGTTATTAAAAACAAGGAAAATATAAAATTTGCAGGCAAATGGATAGAACTAGAAAAGATCATCCTGAGTGAGGTAGCCCAGACCCAGAAAGACACTATGGTTTGTACTCACTTATAAGTGGATACTAGTCAAATAAAGTAGGATAAACATACTATAACCCACAGACCAAAAAAAAGCTAAATAACAAGGAGGACCCTAGGAAGGATGCTGAATTCTCATTTAGAAGGGCAAATAGAATAGACACTGGAAGTGGTTGAATAGAGGAAACAGGATGGTAGCCTACCATAGATGTCCTCTGAAAGACTCCACCCAGCAGGAGATTGAAGCAGATCTACCTTATTTTTTGAAACATAGTCTTTCACTCAACCTAGAGCACAACAATTCAGCTAGACAGGCTGGTCAGTGAGCTCCAGGGGACTTCCTGCCTCCTCCTCCCAACACAGGTATTTACAGACACATGCGGTTATGCCTGAGTTTTTATGTACATTCTCAGAGATTGAGTTCAGACTCTCATTTTTTTCCCACCAAGCACTGAGCCAACTCAGCCATCTTCTCAACCCTGAATATAAACCTTGTATGAAGCTATAACAAAATGAAAATGCTTTATAATCAAAGAAGATAGTGTCAGGCCCACTATTTATAATAAACAGCAACATAGACAAGTATGTGGGTAAATGATGACAGATAGATTAGATGACAGACAATAGAAGATAGTTGACTGATAGCTGATAGACAGATGATAGACACAGATGATAGAAACTGATAGATAATAGATAGAGCGATTGATCAATCAAATATATAAAGATAGATAGATAGATAGATAGATAGATAGATAGATAGATAGATAGATAGATAGATAGATAGATAGATAATATGAAACCCAGAAGTGAACCTTTCCTAGTTGTTCCTAATAGTAATCTCTGGGAAAGGAGAAAAGAACAACTTACTTTTACTCCATGTATTTATCTTTATATATTTTGAGTTTTCACACTAAGAATATATTTGTGTATATTTGTGTCCAGTTGTTGAGCTTTAGGTTCTGTGAGAAACTGTGTCTCAAAAAATAAGGAAGAGTCATAAAATCCAGGAGGGGTGGTATATACTTAGGAATATGATTAAACAAAAGGCTAAAATCTCTTAGCCAAGAAGCTATGAGCCATCAGTGAAGAGACCAGAGAGTTCACAGGCAAATGAGAAGCCACGCCCTGTTTATAGAGGAGAGTAAGTGTTGTTAAAATTCTGGTGGAACCTATCATCTACAGAGCGAATGCAAAATCACTGTCAAAATTCCAATAACGTTCTTGGCAGAGCTAGAAAAAAAAATCAAGAATGTGTATAAAATCACATGCACACAAAAATTAAAAATTCACTTCATCTTGAGCAAAAAGAACACAGAAACTAACCATTCTTGAAATGCAAAGCAAAACTAAATGTGATATCACTGAATGCTTCTCTTGGCTCTGTATTAAGGAGACAAGAGATAAGTGCTGGTGGGTGGGAGAGAGAGCTCAGAAAGAAGTATCTGTAACTCTGTGTTTACTGCAACACTACTTTTCTTAGCTAGGTTTTCTGTTGGTGTCATAAAAACACCATGAGTCACAAGTAAGTTGGGGAGGAAATGCTTATTTTATTTCACATGTCCCAATCACAGTCCATCATGAAGGGAAATCAGGCCAGGAATTCAAGGCAGTAATTTGGAAGTGGGAACAGAAGCAGAAAACACGGAAGCTTCCGGCTTGCTCTCCATGCTTTGCTTAGCCTGCTAAAAGTACCCCAGACCACAGTGAGCTGAGAGCTCCCATCCATCATCAGTTCAGAAAATGCCCCGCAGGCTTGCCCATAGGCCAATCTGGTAGGGGCACTTTCTCAAATGAAGTTCCTTCTTCCAAAGTGACTCTAGTTTGTGTCAAGCTGGCCTAAAAAAGAGCCACACTACTTATAATAACCGAAAAAAAGAAACAACTTCAGTGTTCATTAAAGGATGTTAACAGTTTTTAAAAATACAGTGTGTATGCACAGTGGAAGAGGACTCAGTCACACAATGAAAGAAATCCTGTCATTTCCATCAGCATAAATGGGTTTGGAGAATATTATGGAACATTATGAAATAAGCCAGACAGTAAAGACAGATAGCACATGGTCTTACTTACATATGGTGTTGTAAAAAGTTGATTTCACAGGACTTGTGAGAAGAAGATTGATAGTTACCAAAGGCTGAAAAGAGTAGAGGGGAGAGTGAGTCATGAACAGGTTGACCAATGAGTACTAAGCCATAGTTTGCAAAGAGAACAAAATTTTGACGTGCTAATGAGCACTACGGTAACTATGGATACCCATCAGAAACTGTATCTTAAAAGCTAGAGGGGAAGATTTTGAATACTTTTTCCACAAAACAATGACAGTTTGAAGAAACGGACATATTTAACTGTACATAAACATTTTTAATGCCTGGATTTATCAATGCATCAGTTTATACTCATTAACATATTATTTTATGCATATACCTAAAAGCTAAAAACAGATTTCATTTTAATTTTATAAAACAGCAGGAATAAAGTGTTACCTGATTTATAAATATAGGAAAACGGTAGCTTGTTTTTCATGGAAATGGTTTAAAGGATTTTGAAACTGGGCAAGGCCTGTTCGTATATACATGCTTTTCACCTCAGCACTTGGGAGGCAGAGGCAGGAGGAGATGTGTGTGTTCAAGGCCAGCCTGGTCGACACAGAGAGCTTCAGGCCAGGCAAGGCTGTAAAGACCCTAACAAAAAAAGAAAAAAAAGTCTTTGAAACTGTTGTCCTCACACACATGTCTGTCAATAATCTCAATCCCTGTTTGGTCTAATCCACTCCCCACTCAAACAGGAAGAAGTGTGGCTTCCGCTGAGGACGCTGGAGCTTGCCTTCAATTTTAAAAATAAATTCCAAGACGCCAAAGAAAACATGCCATTTTGAAAACGTATCTCATTTTTCAAGGATGTTATTATTTTCTTCCTCACACAGTATGAGGTTTCATATGGTGGCCCATGCAATTTTTTACAGCTAAACACATGGTCTGAGGACAAAATATCATTGTGGTCGGTAGGAAAGCCTGAAGCCTTAAACAGGATAGCATGCTGATTTTCTTGCATGTCTGGGATAGGGTAAGAACGACTCTCCTGATTTAAGTATGCTGGGCACCGTTCTTCATAGCTAAGAAAACAAGTCCGTGTAAATGCATTATCTTTCAAAATATTTGGTGTTAAGATTCTGACTGCTGTGGGATGCCCACGTTTATAATTAGGTATAGAAAGGTTCTGTTCTATCTTTAGGCACCTTGGTTTCTGGCTGTAAGGCACATACTCCCCCCCACCCCATCCTCTCGGAAGAATTGCTAGGATTTGAGTTAAAGCCAAAAAAAAAAAGAAAAAAAAAAAAGCTAGGAAGCACTTACAGATGGAGATAATTAGCATATTTAAATAGGCCAGCCAGAATTTTTTTTTTTTTTTTTTTTAATCAGGAAGTAGAGGGGTTAGTGCTCTTTCTGGCAAGGCTATAGAAGCTGTGTGGACAGAGGAAATGCGATTCAAACTGGTATGAGAATAGTATTTACTTGAACCAGGTTTCAAAAGACTGAGGCCGGAGTTCCTTTGACTGAAAACCATGAAGCTGGCAGGTTGAGCAGGGGCCTCCCTTGAAATTCTGCTCCAGCGGTACTGTTTTGAATTTTGTTTGAAAGTCTTGGAATGGGAGCCACTTGCTTTCGGGAAGACACAGGATAAACACGGAGTACCCCATTGCTTTCTAATGCGCGGTGGAGGAAGTGGCGTTCTGGCACCCGCCTCCCATTGAAAGGGGATTATAGAAGCTGGTGAGATGGGAAAGAAGGTCCCAGAACAAAACCCCAGGCTCCTTGAGCATTTTTCCTCCCAATCCTAAAGCAACGACAGCCCGAGGCTGGTCTGGCAGTTGGAGCTCTGTCAGTGGGATGTGCCTAATTACCAGGTAATTCACGTGGTTTCCTGAAGTCCTGACGCGGCCAGCCCTTCAGGACATAAGATCCAATCTAAAGAAGAGTGTTTTAATGGGTACTATGGGCACTGACTAAATACGGAATAGTCCCGTAGGTCAGATCCGTTATAACACTGGCCAGGAATGAACATTCTTCAGCAATGGCCAAGAATGAACATTCTTCAGCAAGTAATTAGAAGTAATTAGTACAAAGAACTGTGCAGACAAACGATGGACCTTACAGGATGAACTCAAAGGCGGGAGAAAGAAATGGGCAGATTTAGCTCTAACCTACTCAGAAAAAAAAAGGCCAGTCCGAAAGGTTCTTGTCATCCTTCAATGGCCGGAGCTTCATGGTTAGGCAGACTTACCTTCTGTGATTTACAGTGTGGAAGATTTCAAACACCTGCTAGCCTTACCTCTCCAGGAGTTCCAGACCTCTGGGTCGTGACCCCTTGTTAGTCGTATATCAAATATGCTGCATATGAGATATTTACATTAAGATTCATAACAGTAGCAAAGTCACAGTGGCGAAGTAGCCCCTGGGGCGTCACTACAACATGAGGAACTGTATTAAAGGTTCACGGCACTAGAAAGGTTGAGAACCATTGTCCTACGTAAATAGGTTTGGTTGTTGTATGTGGTGGTGCTGGTGCTGGTGGTGATGTGTGTGTTCTTCTTTTATTTTTTCCTTTTATTGAAAATACATTATTTTTTCATATATTATATCCTGATTATGTTTTTTTTCCTCCCTCTACTCCTCTCCACCCCCTCTTATTGGGATCCATTCCCTTTCAGTTTCTCATTAGAAAAGGACAAGCTTCTAAGAGATATATAAATATGTAACAAAGTAAAATATAAGATAAAACAAAACTATCACATTAAAGTTGAACAGGACAAACCAACAGACGGAAAAGAGCCCAAGAGAAGGCACAAGAATCGTAAGTCCCCTCATTCACACACTCAGGGATCACATGTTAGTTGATGGTTTCCAAATATCACAAAGCTAGAAATATCTTAAGACTTACCAATAGGTCTCATCTCCGGGAGGTGAGGAACTGTTTGACGCGGCCTCGGCAGGAAAGCACGCTCGTGGAACTGACCTCCATTCATTGCAGCCCAGAATGCACACTCTCATTCACTCTATGGAAGGACTGTGATCAGCAAGGCCTTCAACTGAAGGAAGATCTCCACACTTACATGAATGACTGGACCTACCAAGTGCAAACTGAGATTGGGGGGCTGGGGTGGATTTACCATTAAATCCATACTCGAAAACATAGAAGGTGAATATCAGAAGATGAAGTTAGGGAGACAAACCATGATACTTACTGAGGAGCTCTATGTTTGGTTCATCTCACCAACTTTCCTCTTCTGAGTTTCTTCTCAAAGACAAGCTCATGGGAAGCACAGGGGAGCTGCTACCAAGCTTCTGTAGTGAAGCACATCTGCACAGGAAAAGAAGCGGAGTACAGCAGTCACTGAAAAGCGTGGCTGGGATCTGAAAGCAGATCCCCTGCAGTGACACAGTTGTTTGACAGCCCAAAGAGTGCTTCTGAACCCCCTACCACCATCACCATTGTGTGCACTTCCCCTGACCACCTCAATGTCCTGAGTGTAGCATGTCTTCCTGTTGACCTCAAGATCCATGGAGTCTTCAAGTGGGCTGGTTTGAGGGCTTGCAATTGTTCGTTGCAGTGAGCCATCAGTCTGGCATGAGGTCTCTGGCTTCTGCTACACCATCAATCCTGTACCCTCATGGGGACTCCTCTTGGATATCCTGTTGCCCTATGTTGTGGGGATCCCGTAGTTTAGGATTTGTAGGCCAGGTCCCTCACTCAGCAATTCATCAATAGGGTAGATGTTGGGGTGGACCAATTCAAAGACCTGGATATGGACCTGAAAGGCATCTGTGCTGGTCAGCCTGCTAGCTCTCCAACACAAACATCACCATGGTGAGCTGTCTTGCCAGTCCAAAGCGCAGCCCATCCACAGGCACCACTATGATATGCAAGTATGTAGTGGAGAGATGAGGGAGAACAAGAACAGTTTGTGTATACGAGGGTGCTGAGAGACAGCCTGCTTTATCACCTGAGGCCTTGGTGAAGTCTAGGCCTGTGCTGCCACTGAGGTCCATGTCTGGGCCCATGTCCGGCCCTGCAGTAGCAAGGGTCTGTATAGCTGTCCTTGGCCCATGTTAACACCAAAGACCTTGGGTATGGGCCCCTGGTATGGGCTGCTGCCTGAGGCTGTCTAGGTCCAAGGGCTGTGCTGAGCTGGTCCTGGTGATGGGAGCCTGCCCAAGGGCATGAGAGCAGGAGAGCTGCCCTCTCCCCTTGCTGACTGTCAGCAGGCAAAAGAGCTGACCCCGCCCCTCATCTGGGCAAAGTTGGAGAGCTGGCCCTGATGGCACTGGAGCAGAAGTGCTGGCAGGTTGATCAGCCCAGCTGCTACCCAGGCCCAGATTCAGGGCTTTGAGCTGGCCCACTTTACCATCTGTCCCATCTAGGAGCTGCTGGAGTGCGTGAAGGAATGAGTCCTGCAGAACCAAAGCTGCAGGATCGCCATGACCCAGGTCAACAACAGTTTATCCAGGAAGAGGTCCGATGAACATCCAGTATTGATGACGTAGCAGGAGCCAGAGGCCTCAAACCAAACCAATGACTCATTGGAGTGAACATTATTTGCAAGTAAAGATGTTTGGACAAAAGTGTATACTGTGTGACACACTGCAGCTTCCATGAAAAGATGTTTTTGTTTTTTGTTGTTTGGTTGGTTTTTTATTTTTTGTTTTCCTTCCAGGGTGGCAGGGCAATATGAAGGGATGGGGAGATGGGTGGGCTTGGGGTGCATGGTTTGAAATTAACAAAGAATCAATAAAAAGTTTCTTAAAAAACAACCACTATCTTATTATATAAAAGGTTAGAGCAAATGATTTACTAAGAAAGAAAAACATTGACTGACTCTATAAAATATTGATAACTTTGAAACTTACGGCTTGTTTTTGAAGTATTTAGAACTCTCTGCTTCTCATTCTCTTCATGGGAAGTCTGACCTGGTGTGAAATGAGTAGAACTAAGTGTTATAAACTTAAAGTCACTTTAATACAAAGTTGATTTAATTTTTCCCGATAAGACCACAAATCCCAGAGGTAGTTAGTGAGAAAACTTGAAAGGAAACACGAAAATTTGAAGTCATGACAGGGTCATTACACTGTAGCCTGGGTAAAAGAATGAATAATATTTCTATTCCGGGTACCCATGAAATTATAAACAGCATGAAAAGCTTTAGCAGGCAGCTTGGAAATCCAGTTGTACTAAAATGTTTTAAATGTTTGTCACTCTCCAGTTGTCCACACCAAGTTCTACACAGTGGGATTGCCGTAGGCATGAGGTAGAAGCATCTGCTGTGGTTGATTCCCTGGCTAGCATGGACGGATCTGCAGGTGAAGACTGAATTCTAGCTTACCTGGGGCCGACCAGAACACTTGTAATCACATGGTGGGAGGTGAGAGGTGACCTCAGAGCCACTTTCCACTCTTCTTTATCCCCTAACATAGTGGTTTTATTTATTTATTTATTTATTTATTTATTTATTTATTTATTTATTTATTTATTCATTCATTCAGAAAATAGCGGGCTTTCTCTGCTCTCCCCAGAACAAAGATGAAGAAACAATGGCATGTGAATTGCTCGTCAACAATGGAATGAGCTACAATTCACACTGTGGTGACCTAGCCCCTTAACTGGGTGTTGGCGGGGGCATTGTTTGTGTGTTTGTACACATGTGTATTTATTTCAGTGTGTACAAGGATCTTCACGAGATTTCATTTTCGGTCTAATTTCCTATTCATTCTCTAGGGAACAGAGTATATAAATCTAAACACAAACCTTCTATCCTTTTGCCATGAATGGAGCCTTGAACTTACTGTTTTTCTTGTTGGTCTTTATGAGTTGATCAAGGGGAAAAAAAATCTTCTGAAATCCCTCTAATTAGCTACAAAGGTGTTTTAGGTTTGTTTATAGTATTTAGCCTTTAGCTTTCAATCTGTGTTACCTTCTATTTTATAGTAGAAGAATTATGAAATAGTGCATTGTTTCACATAAAAACTCTCTAGGAAAGCTAATTTAACCAGCCCATCAGTCTTGATAATGAACTAGAGATGGGAAGCCTTGTGTTCTGTCTCATCACTTTATAATATGTACATTTTCCTGCTGCTGAGTTTTTTTCTCCAAACTTTAGGGTTTAAAGAAATGCTTTGAATACAAATTGAATTTTAAAAACACCATAGAAAGTTTCGTTCTTTCTCATACCTCCTGATTGACTAAACACACTTTGAATTGGGGAGAAGGGATATTCAAGTTAATCTGTGAATATCAGGAAGAAGCAATCAAAAGCACAGCGATTCAGTCCTTGAATCCTGATGCTCTCTCCTGCTACAGAGCATGTGACAGTTGAGAAATAGGTCCCCAAACTGCAAGTTGGTTCACTCAAGACTCCTTATCCTCAAATAACATACTGAGAATGAGAAAACTTGTGATCATTCTTGTCATTAATTTAATTTACATTTATCCAATTTTCTAATTTTGACAATAGTAAAATTGAAACTAAAAAGTGGCTAAAAGAGGAGCAACACTACTGAGTTAATGCAGAAAAGTTCTGATGAGATATTTGTATGCATGTATCAGGTTCTCTTAAGATCCTTAACTCTTCTAAGTTTTTGAGATAGAGCCTGTAGCCAAAAAAGAAAGTTATTAAAATTTCAAAGAATTGATAAATCCCAACAGATTTATTTCCCTGTAATGTAATTATTATATAATGTAATATATTATGTATACATTATATGTTTATATATGTATACATATACATATATGTATTATGTATAATGTATACTGTAATGTATTATGAAAGCAAAGCAAATATAGAAACAGAACAGATTGGCATGCCTTCAAAAAGGTTAAGTGGGTACTTAACTTGCACTTTTTCAGTGTGTTTTTAAATTCTTTTGAAATACGTGGTTCACATTTGACCTCCTAATGACCCAGTTCACCACAGTGATGATACAAGGAACTGTTCTTTTAGATGTTACTTTTCATTCTCCCCCCATTATCAAGGAGTAAAAACATCAATAATATGCAAATTAGGAATTCCAATTCTACTTGAAATAGGTACCATAGAGGCTTCAGATGCTAACATGCTTTTGAGAAGACCACATACTGGGGTTCCCATGTAAGTGGAGGCTTCTCAGTGAGAGTCCCAAACCACTATCACATTAAAAAAACAAGCGAATGAACAAAACAAATTAAAAAAAAAAAAAACACTTTTAAACTTCTTCATGTGTTCAGAAATTAACCAAGAAGAAAGTATGGCAAAATAAAATAACAACTATGTATGTGAAATGAGGGTTAGAAATCTGAAAATATCATACATACACAATACTCTAGAACTAGGTCATGTTTTCTCCCTTTTATAGCTTTACTACTAAGGTAATAGGAAGGAAGTTGAACCCTGTGTGTCACAGGGGCATAGTTTTCTGAATTATTGTTTGGAAGTCATTTAATTTGTCTTGAAAAATGGTTTTATTTGGGGGGGGGTGTCCCTGCACTAAACAGTGGTTCTCAACCTGTGGGTCGCAACCACTTTGGCAAGCCTCTGTCTCCAAAGATATTTACATTACAATTCAGAACAGTAGCACAATTACAGCTACTTCAAAGTAGCAACTAAAAAAATTTTTGGTCAAGGATCATCACAAAACGAGGAACTGAATTAAATGGCCACAACTTTAGGAAGGTTGAGAACCACTGCACTAGAAAGGAAAAAAAAATGCTTATAAATTAAAAGACAAAGAAGAAGAGAAAGAAATATTTAAGAGCTTTGTAATCCAAATAAGAAATTTGGGAATTAAAGTAAATAAGGATTACAATAACGATGATGGTGTCTGTACTTAGCAAACATTTGCTTAACACTAGGACTTTGCTAAAAATACTATTGCTCTCCTTTGATCTCAGCAAACAGATGACATCACTCATCTACTTATTCCACAGGGTTATCATCCTAAGTCAAACAGAAAGACACCCTGTGGGAAAGATGAAAACATGAGACTTGATTGTCTACAGGGCTGATTGCTTCAAGTTTGCGATTCCTCGGGTGTTTATAATGTGGTACCTTAAAATCTGTCAAACTGTCTTGAGTTCATGTCAGAAATAGTTCCTGTTCCCCTTACTAGGGAACCCACTTGGTTACTGAGCTACCATGGGCTGCATCCGAGCAGGGGTTCTAGGTTATATCCATACATGGTCCTTGGTTGGAGAAACAGTCTCATAGAGGGCCCCTGTGCCCTGATATATTTTGTCCTTGTGGAACATCTGTCCTCTCCAGGTCATACTAACTCTCCCTTATTTCATATGATTCTCTATCCACATCTGCTTTGATACACTGCTAGGTAGAGTCTTTCAGAGGACCTCTGTGGTAGGCTCCTGTCCTGTTACTTGTTTCCTCCTACTTCCCCTGTCCATTCCATTTATCTTTCTAAGTGAGGATTGATCATCTTACTCTGGGTCCTCTTTCTTGCTATTTCTGACATGAACTCAATGACTGGCACCTTTACCTCTCCCCACCCCTGAGGGAGGAACAGTCTTGCTAGGCCACAGAGGAGGACATGGCAGCCAGTCCTGAAGATACCTGATAAGCTAGGGTCATATGAAAGGGGAGGAGGACCTCCCCTAGCAGTGGACTTGGAAAGGGGCAGGGAGGAGATAAAGGAGGGAGGGTGGATTGGGAGGGAATGAGGGATGGAGCTATGGCTGGGATACAAAGTAAACAACCTATGATTAATATAAAAATAAAGTAAAAATTAAAAAAAAATCTGTCAAACTGATAACCTGCTTTCACTCAGTGGTCCAGAGTGACTCCTGTTGGTTGCCATCAACTAAGTGTTCTCTGTTTTCAGAGGTTACCCCTCCCCCCAAAAAAACTCCAGTGAATCAAAAGTTACTGGCTTGCCACAGATAGTCAGAGCATGGCCATCCTGGCTCACAGGTGTCCATTGGAACCAGAGTATGACACTCCTAGCCTGTCCCTCATGAGGTTTTATACTTCTTGAAGGGAAGAAAACAGTGATATGACAATGAGGGCCACTGTCACTCATGAATAATGAGCAAATCAGCCTGTTAAAAATCAGAATTAATAGTCAGGGCAATGCTGAAGACAATGAAAGAAATCTGAGAGAATTCAGGGAAGAAATGATATAGAAGCCATGACAGGAAGGTCGGTGCCTCTGCAAGAAAGAAAGCCATTCAAGTGAAGAATTTGTGAGAGGGGAAGGAAGTGCTGACAAAGTCAAGTTATCCCTCGTCTACAGGCATGTGCTGCCTGTCACAGACAGCTCACAGGGATGTGGTCCCACAGTATTGCCCTGATGTATTCAGCAAAGCTATTTTCTCCCCTGCTGATGAGTACAAAATGAAAATGATTGCTTACTGCTAGTTACTGCTAGTTGCTAATAGTCACACATCAGTTCAAAGGTTTATTCCCACGTAGATCCCAAAATTCTAAATTTGAACAATGGAAGTATCTTCCTCGCCTTGGACATACTCCTCCTGTTCTCCCCCAGGACTTCTCTTTCTCATCTTTCCTCTTTCCCTCATGCTGGCCAACATCCAGAGAGGGATTCTGGCCTTTCAGATGTATAGCCAAGAGTGGTGGAAAGAGTTTAGAGAGCAGAGGTTTTTTTGTAGGACAGCAGCACACCTTTAGCTTAGCATTTGTATAAAGCTGATTCTACTAAGGGATGCTTTAGTGAGTTGTCTGGAGAATCCTCTCCATTTCTTACAAACACCCATGGAAGGAGCTAGAGAGATGGCGCAGAGGGGTAAACATACTTGCTTCTCTTGCAGCGAACCCGTCTCACTTCTCAGCACCCACACAATGACTCACAACCATCTATAACTCCAGCTCCAGGGGATATAAGACCCTCTTCTGGCCTTGATGGCTCCTTAAGCCAGTTTCTACACCTAAGCTCAGGCAAGCATACACACACATGCACATAAAAATAAGATCATAATAATTAATTGAAAAAGATCACCTGAGGATCTCTGGACTTGGGTGATGCTGGCAACATACTTCTCAAACTCCAACAATGTAGTGATATTTCCATTTCACCATCTAAAAGATCCTAAAATACAAGGGTGACCTTTCTAGCCATGGCCTATTCACATTCATAAGAAATGCTTACCTAGTCCTAGTCCAAGTAAATGCTATGATCAATGGAGGGGTCCCAAAAAGAACTACTTTCTGGCACAGATGCTCTGATTCTGACACAGAATCTCACACTTGAGATTCCTTCGGAGAGTCAGAAACACTTCAAACTGAAGGAATACTTATCTGACCATCAATGTGGAGAGGGGCAGGCATCTGTCAGAACTGGTCCTTGTAAGAGTAATGGGCTCTCAGCACAGCTTTGCATAAAAGCCTCCATAGAACTCATTTTTCAACCCACTTCTCGTGCTTGGATGTTCTTGGTTAGGATTAGGAGGACTAAGAATGATTGCTTCTCAGATTCTCTCTTGGAAACCCTGGTCCAAGACTCTAACTTGGACTAGGTGTTTGCCATTTTGAAACCTAAGCTTCCATTTTACAACCTTGTTATAACATATGTTCTATATTTAATACTTTCCCTTTTTACATATACCAAATTGTCCTAGGCCTCGCCCGGTTCAGAATTAAGAAAAACAAACTTGCAATCCACTTATTTCTAAATTATGTTGGCAGGAGCTCCAACTAATAATTACCACATCCCCAAGTATCCCTGAGATATTTTAGGGAGTTTACCAAAAGGGTGCCACACACATGCCCACAGCCCAGGCTGGAACTGTGTGGTATCTGTTTTTTTTTTTTTTTCCCTTCTTTTCCTACTCTCACCTATAATTTTCCAAATGTTCTGTTTCCAGATTTGAAGGGTGTCAGATTATGGCTGGCTTCCAAGAAGAAGTAGAGCGAATGGTCTCTTCACATATCGCATGCCACATCTTCTCACCAAGACCCTGAAATGGCTCCTCTCTCTCAGAAATTAACTGTGGGCCATCTCCTACAGTTGAAGGCCATTTTACCTTCCAGACCAATCAAGAACCCCCACTTTAAAAGGAAAAGAAAACAAACAAGAGTGCCGTTATTTTCCTGACCACTCCTCTTTTAGGCGTGGGTGGGGCAATTTACTGCAGGGCCAAAGCCACGCCTATCCTTAGCTCCCACAACCGCAACCGCCACAACCCAAATTCCTTTCTTCTCCCTCTCATCCCCAGCAGAAGCCAGAAATGTCTGTGCTTGTTGATGGGTGGCAAGGAAGGGTGGCATAGATAGGTGTCGCTGGTCATTTCTGAGTCCTTGCGCTGAAACTCAGAATGCCCACCGTTACCTTGCTTTCACCTTTAAAACTTCTGGAAGAGGGGAAAGTAAAGTGAATGGCAGTGTCCATCTCCTTGATAGATATGAAATTATAAATGTATAAATATTTACAAATGCAAAGAATGTCTCTAGGGAGACCCCCAAGGAACTGAGTCGTGTAAAGAGGCTGCTTCCAAAATGAGAATTAGTTGACTAGGAAGAGAGGTAAAGAGATTTCCTCTCAACTGAATTTTATTTTTTATCGTTTGAGTGTTTTACATTTGCCTAAGTTCTCCATTCAATATAAATTTTTAAAGACTACTCAGTGAAAAGACTTCTAACCCCAACTTTGAAAGTGTTACCTATATGTCTTTATTAGCTCCACTGAAAAAGAATTGACAATGGCGAGAGGGGCATGATCAGGGAGAGCTTTTCTTTTTCTTTTTTTTTTTTTTTCTTTTCACAGGTAATCATATTCTTCAAAGCAGGTACTTTTGTTTTGTTTTTTTTTTCTTTTACAAAACATACTGATCTAAAGATTGCCTATTGTACTGTATTCTAATAAATATAAATTCAGTAAGTCTCCATGTCTCCCAGGAATTTAGATAGTGCTAAATTACAGAGCGGTTGACTCTTTATATATTCTTTCTAATATGGATTCTTGAACAGTCCCTGAAGAACCCTGCCAGTGTTCTTCTAAATGAACAATATCCAAAGTTTCAAGCTAGAAGCACACATTTCAACATTATGATCCTATACATTTTTAATTTGGTCATTCTAAATTCATTTATGGCATACATGAATGAACTTCTCCTTCCAAAGCATGAATGTATCACTCGCTCACTTGTTCAATTTTCTCTCAGGCTTTTCTTACAAGGTAGTATGAACAATGTTTTATGTAAAAATGAAAAATTTAGTTTGTTGTCTTTATGACATTCAAAAATATCACTGGTGCTGAAATATTGCCTCATTTTCTCAAATATTTTGCACTTGGGCTACAGTCAGGTATGAGTGCTACAAGAGAATGATAGAGTTGGTAAGTCTGGAAATGATATATGTAATCAATACTTGCAGGTTTAAATAAAACATGACAATAAGACATTATTACTATACTCTCACAGGCAACAATTAAAAAGCTCAGTTTCCTTTCTACCCTCTAGGTTCTTGGTGTGGCCAAAAATCTTCTTATTCATTCTTTTCTCAACTTAAGAATATATAGATATATATGTCTTTTACCTAAACATTTTATGGACACATGCTCAAGCATGCGCACCCACACACACACACAAACACACACACCATAGTGGGTGGAGAAAGACATTTGGACACAGACAGGCATACATGATTATAAATGGATACATATGTTAGACATAGCACAGACATGTGTTTCATCACATCCGATAATGGTTCTCCTTTGAGTATTTGTTCATTCCAAAGGCTGAAGCCATGTATGCCCGTGAGTCCTCTGCTTACCTGGCCTCTCTCAGAGACTGACACTGTACAGTTCCTTGGGAAAACACATTTGTCCATGAATTTTATGGATCTACTGTCATTGCTTTTTTTCCCCCTACTTTTCTGATCACTCATTCTTTGTTTTTATTTTTTCAGAATTTTATCAGTTATTATCATTAGCTTAATATATATCTAAGTGGGAATCTTTCTAGAAGACACAAAAAAAAACATTATTTCTTTTTCATAGAACATGATAGCAAATGGGGAAGAGAAGCAATAAAATCAGCCATTGCCATAAAAGTACTTAAGTATCAGGACTAGAGCTGTAAAAAGATTCTGAGCCCAGTAGGTATAGAGCAGAGGCATCTAAGGCTTTGGAGGTGTGGGCAGAAACATTATCCCGGGAAAGCAGAGTGAAAATGTACACCTGAAGAGTAGCAACTATCCATAGGAAGGGACTGTTCTGGGCTAAACTGGACCAGCTGTTCCTCCTGGAACTTCAACGGAGAGAACTGGAGATGAGAAAACAGTCAAGAGTTGATGTCAGGAGAGCTGTGTGGGCTGGTGACTCAGGCAACATGTTTATTTGTATTCGAGCTCCCTATATACCCCTCAAACGATGAGCAGAAAACAAGTCATTAAAGGGCTTCAGACAGCAGGGAGCTCAGAGTAGCTCTCGTTTCTGTTCACAAGGTACATGCTGGTACTGTAACGAAAACATTTCACATCTCAGGGTCTGAAACATCTGATCACAGCTTTAGAGGGAAAATGTCAAGCTTTCGTCCCCAGCCTCAGCCTCCTCGAAGCCCTGGCACCAGTCTATTGCTAGCTTTGTCAAGCATGACCTTGACAGGAAACAGAAGCTTAGCACTCTTTGCTCCTGTCCACAGAACCTTGAAGGGCCTTTGGTCTGACTCTTCCCTGAGACCAGGCAAAGGGAGCAGAGTGGATGCAAGTCTATAAATGACTTCTTTGAAGAACTAAGATGGCTTCACAGTCACTGTGATAACTTCTGTAGCTGCCATCTTCTGGGAGCTGGGTTCTAGATGCCAACTATTAGATCTGTTCTCTAGTTCACCAACAGGGCCATAAGACAGTTGTCAATAAAAGCATACTGCTTCTTGGATATTGAAAGCGTTTCCTGTGTCTTAATGCCTCTATACAGTGAATAGTCATAGGAAGCTTGTAACAATATAATATAGGTATACCTTCTCTGTCCCTTTTTTCTATCATCTCCCCCTTTCTCTCTCCTTTTCTTACCACCCACACTCTGTTATTATGCCTATCTCCATTTTACCAGTTCACAAAGTTTAGTTTAACTCTAAGAATCTTTCTTTTCTGAAAGTTATCCTAGGCTTACTTTTGTTTGTTTGTTATGTTTTGTTTTTTTGCTTTTGTATTTGAGACAGGGTCTCATGTAGTGTAAGCTGACCTAAAACTCACTGATGATGGTAAACTTCTAATCCACCTGTATCTAGCTTTCTAGCACCACACCAAATTCATGCCGGAGGTGGAGCTCAGGGCTCCATGTCTGGTAAGCACTCTACCTAATGAACTCCAACCCCTAAATCTACACTTTCACTGTTCCTTCTTTGTATCTCCGCTATCTCAAATATTTTCGCTTCCTTCATGATCTCTTCTAAACAAATGCTGGAATCACATAACAATTTAAGTGACGTTAGCATCCACTGTTCTCTTTCCCTTTTTGTTATTGGTGCAGAAACTCATGAAGATCGAAGGACTTACTCATGATTTGTTCAGAGATAGTCACAGCACAGCATATAGACCCAGTAGCTAATTGCATAAATTATCACAAATTAACCAGTAAGCTTGTGGAAGTAAAAGAGTTCTCAAACAGAGCCACTGCTGGGAAGATCATCCTGTCCAGGAAGCCAAGGCTTTGCTACCAAATCTATCCTAAGTTTTCGTGAAACTGAAGGCTCTTGTGACATTCACTAAAACTCCAGGCTGTAGAATTGAAGTTTCAGGACGGTTTTCACAACACTTACCCAAAAGTCCGCTTTATTCATAAAGAGCCTAAGTCATGATGAGATAATCTACTGGCCTAAGAGCCTATCTACATTTGAAGAAAGAATAGGTAGGTTCCAAACCTGCATCTTGAATGCTCTTTGCAACAGCCCAAGTTACTTTTCTTTCTACGATTCCACCAGGTCAAAGATAAAATGATGCATCTATGCTGCTTTTTTCTCCTCTTGATGCAGGCTGTCACTTATCTCAAATGTAGCTAAGGATGACCCTGAACTCCAGATACTCCTTCTTTCACTTCCCTAGTGGTAGGATTACAGGCATTGCCAGCACATCCAGATCAATTCCATTTTTTTTTTTTTTGAAAGACAGAAAAAAAAAATGCTTAGGGTTAACAAATTTGAGATGCATGTAAACTGCCTTTGTTCTTCTTCTTTCCCCTGCGCATTCGTAGAGTCTACACACTTGAAGTGTGGCGTTAATGCGCCACTTTAGAAAAAAGCAGACAGTAAGCTTCCAGGGCGTTCATCAGAACTATCAAATGCAAGCTCTGCTTACTAATTCATTGTATGAAAAACATTTATCTAATATGTTATCCTTGGGTGTATACTAAGAGCGAAAGGGAATTTGAAAAGAATCTGAAAATAGCATGATGATTAAATAGTCAGAAAGGAAGGAATTGCACGAAGGGAATTATTGTGTCAACTCAAGAGAAATCAACATAATAATAGTTTTCCAGGGTATTAAGGACTATTATCCTGACAACCATGACAGATTGTTCTCTATTTCCAAATAAAATAAAACCAAAGAAAATGTAACAAAACCTGGAGAGTTTAAGTCTCTGCTGAGCATAAGATTTAAAACCTTGTTTTAATTCATGATGGGAAAAGATGGAATTCCAAGGACAATGGAATTTTTTATCTCATGAAACTCCATAACAGGGAAAGACTGAAGAAAAATTGACTTCAGAGTCTCTGAAATTTTCTGTAATATGAGGCACTTTAATATCATTTCATTAAAAGTATAAAAGACATACCATTTCCTACATAAAATTATTCCTGATCAGTACTGTCATGACCACTGCAATTTGGTGCCACAGCGTCTATCCAATTCTCTCATCTATCTCTCACCTATGTGTAAGTTGAAATAGGTAGGGTGTTGTGTCGAAGTTCCAGTAAACTGTTCCAATACCAGGGTGGTCTTCTGAAGATCACAAGGACCTAGTAGGTAGAAATTAGTAGCATAGAGAAGCTGAAGGATGGACTGAGGGGGATTCGGTGGAGTGGCAGCCATGTTCAGCAATACCCTGTGAGCTATGTTCATCATTTGCTACACCTTCAGAAGGCCAGGTAATGGACATGCATTTGTTGGCTTTCTGAGGCAGGATGGCTCCCTAACTGTGTTCTCTGATACTTGATTGTGTCTACCCAAAGCTTTGCTCTCATCACAATTGCAGTTTGTAAGGACTGTTGACCCTTTGGAAATTCTCAGTTGTTAGGAGTTCCAGGGCAAGAAAATAATCACTGATGAAATAGCAGGACAAGAAAATGTAATGATAGTTCTGATATGGGACAGTACTGATCTTTATAGGCAGTGTGGCCTTCGGAATGATACAGGAGAGGGAGTGGATTAAATCCTCATCCTCATTCTACCTGATGCTCCTTCCTGACAGAACAGCTGTACAGTGAAAGATTGGAGGCTGAGAGATCTAAGATGCTGAGATATAGAAATTATCCACTGAAAGTGAGGCAGCTGCTGATCAGAAGGCAGAGGCAGGCAAATCTCTGTGAGTTTCAGGACAGCCAGGGCTACACAGAGAGACCCTGTTTAGAGAATAAAACAAAAAAGGAAAGAATGGCAGAGCCTGCTGTTACTGACCCTTCACTACACATGAAACACATCAGCCAACTGGTAATCTATTTGTGGTAAAACTAGTTTGGGGACTCCAATTTCTAGACCTCTTCCAACTTTCTATCCACCATTCATTTATTCCATTGCTTTTTGCCTCTGATGACTTTATCTCTGATAATTTTCTTGAGTAGCTATATTCTGAAGAATGTTTGTCTCTTCAAAATCATTTTGTAAGTTAACTATCCCCAAACTACCTAAAACTTGGAGGGAAGAATAATTTTTTCATTTTTATGTTCCAATAAATCGTATAGGCCACACTAGATTTTATAAAACATTCAAAAAATAGGAAAAACATCAATATTGGATTGAAAGTGAAAATAAGAAACTTAGAGCCCATGGGAAAAAGGAAACTTAGAATGAACGTGCTGGTAACACAAATGCTCAGGATAATTGGAGCTAGATTTCTACTTGGCACAATCTGAACAAAATAAAAAAAAATGTCTGTCTATACCTCTGAAGCATAGGTGTTTGCCCATGCATTTGGGTCTTTCTTTACAAAAATACATGTCACATTTTACTCCTTATCAAATACTGATTCTGTTGAATTCAATCTTTTAACTTAGCCTTGTTTTACAAAATGTGATACTATTTTATACAGTTGGATAAGCCCACAGATAGATGGCATACATAATTTGATATTAAGCTTGTTCTACAATGTAATTGAACTGATGTGCCATATCTAACTCTTTTTCCCATTGTGTTTAATCCTTAATTTAAAAAATGAGTTAATAAAAAAAATGAGATTTAAAGGCATCTGCAAACCTAATTACCATGAATTCCTAAGGATTGTCCCAAATCTATTGTCATACTAGAATCTTGCAATAGTGAGAACTGTTTGAAATAAGTAGGTCATGGCTAATGCTGAACAATAGTTCTTGACATTTTAAAATTATCGTCACTCTGGTGGAACTTGTTTTCTGACAAAATCAGGATTTAGTATAACATTTGCTATTTTTTATTCACCAAGAAAGTGTTGATGGTAAAAAGTTGATGGAAGGATGCAAACCCGATATGCAGTGTCAGGACATTTGCAAACTTTGAAAGAGTGCTACCATTGTTAGGCAGTTTGCAGGTACTGAAAAATTTTTCAAAAGTAACCTGTAGCTGGAAAGATAAAACAAATACATGCAGATGGGAAAATGAAATGTAGGTGCATATAAATGTTGATATCATGAAGTTATATAAAATAAATACAGACTACATGGGCACATGCCAACATAGAAGTTAAGAAGGTAAGGTTACACCATATTCAAATCAGAATTTATCATTTTGCCTTTAAACAATGTAAACCTATAGAGATAAAATCACTGTGGATTTAAAAATCAACATGCAAAATGGCCAAGAGAATCTTCAGGCTGAGGAATACAGGTTAGGTAGACTTTGGATAAGTCTTATGTGGTTCCAAAACAAAGACAATAATAAGAATAATAATAATGCTTTGTCTCCTAGGCAGTAGAGGGATGATTTTTTTTGGGGGGGGGGGGCAACTGAGGAAGGGCTCACAGAGTCTGGGCAGCCTACAGTCATGTTAAGGAGAAGTCAGAAATGTTTTCACTCCTGGGAAGACACAAGCGAAGCAGACAGTAGACCACATTCCTGGAGAAGTCCAGTAGAGAACGAAAAATATTCAGTGATTCCTCTGGGTTGTAAGGAGTGTGACTCCCTCAAGACCAGGTGTCTCAGCGGTCATCAAGGCTGATTCTCCTGAAACCACGTGATCAGTTACAATGTGTGGAAGCCAAAAGATGCAGGAGATCGTTGATATCATAGATTTCCGTCTTTGGATGATACTTATGTCATCTAGGACTTCAAAGATCAACAAAATAACAAAAGATGGGGGGAGGGCACAAAAATCAGGGTCTGTACTGGCACTGAGAGTTTTGTGGCTATAAAGTTATGTTTATATACACAATTATAAAATGAGCCAACTACTCATGAGAGAGAATTTATAGATTTGACCTTTGACACGCTATCATCTCTCTAGTCATAGCTGCTACACCCAAAAATACAAATACTAATAAGGACAAAGCCTTTCCTCAAGCTAATTATAGACCCACATAAATATTAGGGGTCTTTGATGCTATGATAGGTCTCTGATAGAAACTGCTTAAAGGGGGTAGATCTGTATTTTGGTCATGCTTTCAGAGGTAAGACTGATACCATGGACTCATGGTTTGCTGGATCCATTGCTTTGGGCCTCAGGTGAGTGCAAATATCACCAAAGCAGAAGGATGCTGCAACAAAGCAGCTCATTTCATGGTGGTCAGGAAGCAGAGAGGAAAGAATAGAAGGGTTCAGGGAAGGAGCTCCTTCAGTGATGGCCCAGTGCCTTCAACATCCATACCTTCCACAGCTCACCACTGTCCAATCAGCTAGTCTCATGTTGAACCCAGCAAATCAGCTCTGTGATCAAAGCAGCCTCCTAAAGATTCAGTTGTTTCTCCAAAGCCCCACGCCGAATGCTGCCAGAAGTGGAAAGTCAGCTTTTAATGCATGGGCCTTGGGAAGAGGCAGCGGGCACATGGTAGCCAAATACAATGGCACAATACGATTTAAATCTCATTGTGTGTGTGGCTCTGAAGACCACTCAATGGCTGCTGTTTGAGTAATCCATTGGAGGCCCTTAGCATCCATGTCTTCTCTCTAATCTTCATTATTCATTCCCCCGCCTCATTTTTGGGCTTCTATTCACATGGTGAATTCTTAGGATTCTTTCCACAACTCTAAATTTTTTTATGTCCTTCCTTTGCCAAGTGCCATGTGAAAGAAAAATATGTTTAATAGTCAGAAATCACATCACTGTCGAAGTTCAAGTTTCTGATCTACTTCTTTGGAACTGAGCATTATCTAACTTTTCCCATGTTCATCTGAACATTCTGACATGGGAACAAAAGCACCTACTTTGTTGAGTTTTTGTGAGTGTTAAATAAAATAACATATTTAAACTTCCTCATTATGGTGCTTGGTGCATATCAAGTACTCATATTTTAAAACCAATAAATTAACATGCTGGAGTAACTTTGTGCAAGAACTCAGTTCCCCAAGAGCTCACAGCATTCGGGTAGCTGTATTTTTTATGTGACAATTCATTTTTAATAAGTACAGGAGCATCCACTGGTAGACAGCAAGCCTTGGGGAAACACACTGAAGTGTTTTCTACATTTAAATGAGAAAGGAGCTATGCAGAGAGAGAAGGGGCTATGGTAGTAAACTCACTGATGACTCATGCTCAGACAGGAAGCTTAGCCGTGTTCATGATGGAGCAAGTGAACAAAACTAAGGCTCTGACACATCCTTATTTTATTTACATTAAGAAAGAACTTAACCTAAAATTTTGTGAATTGTTCTAATAGATAACATTAGAGTAAATTATTAAAATATTAGACTTAGAACAGAAAAACTGCACAGTGGTTAAGAGCAAAGAGCTATCTCTCTGTCTTTGTGTGTGTGTGTGTGTGTGTGTGTGTGTGTGTGTGTGTGTGTGCACGCGCTCATACTTTTCTTGCAGAGGAGTTTAATTCAGTTCCCAGCACCCACATCAGTTGGCTTGCAACTGACTATAACTTCAGCTCTGGAGATTCAACAGCCTCTTCTGGCCTCCAAGGGCAAACATGGCAAACATGCACGCATTTCTGCACAGGCACACGCACACACATGACTACAAAATGGATAAATAAAAACAAATGCTAGGAATAGAGCTACCAAGCAATTTCTCATCCAGACTGGGATAGTTGGGGTGCGGGCATAGCTCAGTGCTAGAATGTTTGCCTAGCATGCACAAGGCCCTGGGGTCAGTCTCCAGAATGACAAAAGAGAGATGGGGAGGAATAGCCAGACTGGAATACTTCTCAAGTATAAAAAATGTAAAAATAATAAAAACACAAATGGCTGATAGATGGCAAGATCTATCTATCTACATATTAAGGACAATGTAACTGGTGAGTCTAGTTATATGTCATTTTCAGACACTTCTGCTTTCATCAATAATCTTCAACAACTTTACTTACTTGCACATTAAGGAACTTCAAAGTGGACAAAAATATATAAAGGAAAGATTTTGTACTCTAAACAACAAGCAGCCCAGGGCAAGGATGAAACAGAGAAGAGGAACACGTGGGTTAAATGTAAAGCAGAGAACATTTGTTCAACCTGGCTTTCTTAGTTAGGGTTACTAGCCCTGTGATAAAACACCATGGCCCAAGCAACTTGGGGAGGAAGGGTTTATTTGGTTTATACTTCCACATCACTGTTCTTCATGAAAGGAAGTCAGGACAAGAATGCAAACGGGGCAGGAACGTGGAGGCAGGAGCTGATACAGAGGCCGTGGGAAAGGACTGCTGATTGCTTGTCAGTCACTACTTAAGGAAGTGCTCTACAGCTGCATCTTACAGAGACATTTTCTCAGCTGGGGTTCCCTTCTCTCAGATAACTCTAGCTTGTGTGAATTGACATAAAACTGGCAAGTGTACCTGCTACCTAGTTTCCAGGGAGGGAAAACTGCAACCAGAGGGTGGCAAGATTGCTTAATTGAAAGGGCAGAGAACCTGGGAAGCCAAAGGGATAAAAAATTCAATGTAGAATACGAGAAAGAAAGAACTATGAAGAGAAAGGAGATTCAGACAGTATTTCAGAGAGCCACAGTTTCCTCCTCAGGTCCTCGGGCAAGCATCAATCAGCATGTGTATTAGGGGAAAACCCCCACTCAAGGGAAAACAAAAACAAAAACAAAATCGTGGGAACAATCTCAGCACTCACTCAGACTTGGGAAGAGTTGCCAGACTGTAACTTCTCTACAAATATGGGGGGCGTGGGGGCATAGCTTTAGAAAAACAGCTGTTCTGTTTTTCAGCCTTTCCTAGAGAACTATAAAACGGTTTCAAAAGGTTCATATGGTGCCCAAGTAACAGAGCCACAGAATACAGCTTAGCAGTATCATCATAAACACATAATTACCCAGTACCCAAGAGTTAAAATTCTTAGCATGTGGCCTCCTAGCAAAAACTGCCAAATTAAATCAGTAGAAATGGACTCAGAAATCACACAAATATAGAGTTAGGTGATAAAGTCTTTAAAACAGTTGTAAGTACATTCTAAATGTTCAATAATATAAAAAAGATCATGAAACCTAAAAAAATGATAATAAAAGATTTTATAACAAGCAAGATAAACAGTGAACTTCTAAAAGTAAAAATGTAAAGCCTGGGGTGGAAAAACTTATTCTGATAAAGTCAACAGGCATTTTGGCCGGAAGAATATCAAAAGCTCAGCTGCATCCAAAAATCAAGATATTCCAAAACAAAATCACAGAATTTCACATTTTTTTATACCATGTGGGGTCTCTCGTTGACTTTGTTCAGTTTTTCCCTTGCAGTCATTTTGTCATATTAAAATTCAGCGCTCTTCCTTTGGCACTGTCTGAATCTATAATTAGAATGACCTAAAACTGGGGAAGATTTTTGACATGGTGACATTAAAAAAAAAAAAATGTCAAGAGATTGCTGGCATTTCACAAAATTGTTCTATTAAGCAATTCTAATGGTTTCTGAATAAAGCATAGAAAAAATCAGAAGGTTCATCTTTTTAGGTTTAACACTAGTGTAAGGTACCAAAAGAGGTTTCTAGGATGATCAGTGTCGACGATAAGCAGGATGGAGGCATGCACTTCTTTGCTGATGACCACTGCCCACTTAAATCCGACTGTGTCACCTCGTAAACTCCAATTACTCAGTTATGAGACCGCACGATAGTATGGCTATTACATAGCTGTCAGCAATTCATACGTCTTGACAAATACAATATAGAACGCACCTCATTCCAAGTGGAAATTCTCCATAAGTTTCTTGAAGCAATGACAGCCTTGTTTCCCTATAAGGCTGTCTACCACAAATAATTCACCCACATCAACATGTGTAAAAACAGCCTCAATTGTTAAATATTTGACATAATTTATAGCACTAACTATAATATAGTAAGATATTTCAACAGATGAAATTCCAGAAGCTTTTCACTGATCCTGTGGGTGGGATTTATTTTTTGTTTATTTTTAGTGTATTTGTTTACTTATTGGTTGTTGGTTTTGTGTTTGGTTTGGTTTGGTTTGGTTTGGTTTGAGACCGAGTCTCACTATGTAGCTTTGGCTGTCCTAGGACTCACTTCGTAGACCAGGCTGGCCTAGAAATCCCAAAGATCTATGTGCCTCTGACACCTGAATGCTGGGATTAAGGCGTGTGACACTACACCTGGATGATTCTTAATGGAACCATTAGTGTTGATTTACTTGAATTTCTATATGAGGTGTCTGATGTCATTTACATACACTGGCTTTGCTGCTTGCCTAACGGGGATAGCACATTAGTAACTATTGCTTCATTTTTGAATGGGTCCTTTCCATCATTCAGGAGGACGGCAGGAAGATGGCAGGAAGATGGCCAGCCCAGGGCCAGCCTGGGTTTACAATGCATTCCAGCCTAGGCTATCTAATATGCTGAGTTGTGAGGGAGGACACATATTAGAAATTACAGGAATGAATTTCAAGGGATTCATTTTCTTTAGGTGGGAGTTATCTCTTATCTTTTAAGATGGCCACTACACCAGTAGATGCTAATGCAGCTTTAGAGTATTTTTGTCTTCTGGATTCACAGTCAGTAACATCACAATGGCATCCATGGTTGACGGAAAACATCTTCAAACTTACGCATTCTTATTGGGTTCATCCTCACCGTTATGGAGAAACAGAAAGGAACTGCTAACCTTTTCACAAAACAGGTACTTTGAATTATTTTCCTTTTTTGTGTGACACTGGGAATTGAATCCAGGGCCTTTTCCTCAGTAGGTACATGCTCTATTACTAGGTTACAAGCTGGTTACTGTTTTACTCGTTCACTTTATGACAGTCTTGGTATGTAGTCCAGCTGTACTTTTGGCCATCTTCCCGCCTCAGCTTCCCAAGCAGCTATAAATGTGTGCCACTTCGTCCTTCTCAATGGCCTGCTGTTTTGAGCTTATTGAACTCAGAAAAGTTTATTGAAAAAATAGAAAGACTAACTAAAGGCACGATAAATAAATGAGCACGTGGTTTCTATAACAAACGACAACATTGCTACAGCAAGGGCGTTCAGCTGACTTCCATCGACTGCTCAGACTCTCCCAGTTCCCTCACATACATCTGTGTAGGATGCACTTTCCTGTTCCCCAGGATACAGCACGCTGGCAGCTGTGCCTCTGGAAGATGGAGCAGAGGCTAGGTATAGCAGCCTCACCCATCAATAGCCGGCAGAGCAGAAGCCTCATGTACTCTCTGTACCCCTTGACCCCGGGGCTAGGCTGCCTTTTCTGCTCACATCCTATTGCACTTTATTTTATCAGTGAGCTTTTCATGCTGACTGTGAGACAAAGAGGGTAATTGTGTGTTCCAGCTGAAAGGAGATGGGAAAATCTGAGTAGATGGTCTTCGCTGGCGTAAAGCACAAAGTTTCACCAGAACTGTTCACTGTGAACCAGAAATCCAAAGCAAAGGTCTGACAAACACAGAATAACTTATTTGAATCCAGTGACTAATGTAAATGCTTCATTTTTAAAAAATACATAAACAATCCAAACTGAAGGATCCACGTTAAGAAACAAAGGATATTTTGACATCAGGTATAGACGAATCGCCCTGGGCAAGCCATGTCAACGTGAGCTCCAGAATGGAAAGAGACCTCACGTCTGCCATAGCTACAACTTACTGTTTGTTGTTTGTTTGTTTGCGGGGGCATTTTTGTTTTGATTTAATTATTATCTCACAAGCACTGATGGGCTGATGATAGCATTGTGAGAAGCCTTGTCATTTACTAATGTCACCCATAGAAATGAATGTTCCAGAATGTAAGTGCCACAGCTAATTACCCACATGACTTACATACGTGGTGTGATTCTAATTGACAGTAGAACTAAGGCTTCCACCTATCTCCAGTCCTAACCCTGTGTTCCTAACGATGATAAGAGCACCGTCCGCATGCCCTGTGGATCCTTACCTGAACTCTTCCTTCTGTGGTTACTGCTTTCTAACATGGATCACACATGTAGCAGCCTAAGGCAACCAGAAGCTCATACTGATATGGTTTCTCTGAGCCCATTTGGACATGGTTCAATCCAGATGTGTCAAGTCTGTGTGTGGTAACTGAGACATGAACTAAGAAGACCTCCATCACCTCCATCCGTTCAAGCAGAATCCTCCAAAGGCTTCTTTCCTGAGTGTTTGGTGAAGAGTCTGGAGAAACCTGTGCTGGGTATTACCGTCAACTTGACAGAAGCTAGAACCATCTGGAAGATGGGCTTCTGAGTGCGCCTGTGAGGATTATCTTGATTACTTTAATTGGTGTGGAAAGAACCAACTAAATTATGGCTGGCACCATTCCCTGTGCAAGGGATCCTCTGCTGTTGGAAAACGTGAACTAAGCACGCATCCATGGCTTTGCCTTCTTGACTATAGATGCCTCAGGACCATGCTGCTGTAACCTCCCCTTCCCTAACAGACTATAACCTCTAACTGTGAGCAACCCTTTTCCCTGAAGTAGTTGCTGCTGGGGTAGTTTAGCACAGCGACGGGGAGAGTAACTTGACAGAGATGGAGGCTGGACTTGGCAGGAACCACGAAGCTGACATGGCCTCTCCAGGGGACTTAGACTTCCCATTCTGTCAAGGATGGGAACTTGGAAAGGAACTGTGGAAGCAGGGATATCCAGAGTGTGGGTACTGCAGAGGAACGCAGAGAAAGCCTCCGGGCCTTCTGTGACTTTGCCTCTGAAGCCTCCGCGCTTCATCTTCACTACATTGTGTTACTCAAGCCAGGAGTGAGAAAAAGGCAGCAAAGAGTCTCAGACTGTATTATAAATGACCTCATTCCCCTACCGTGCACACACATGCTTGCAAACACACACACACACACACACCAATATATGACCGTGATAATTTATAAAAACACCTTTCTGATAATTTCTGACTTGCCGAGCATTTATTTGTGTCCTTTTTGTCCTAAATGGTTTGTTTCATGAGATGTGGGACCCTCTTTCAGCTCCACAATTTATTACCATGCAAGCACATAATACTGGCTCCATAAACTAGTTATGAGTGATTGATTAGTCACAGATACGGCCAGGAAAACAAATTGCTTGTTTTTTTTAAATTAAATAATTTTCTCAGAGAGCCCTTTCTTTACTCAGCCAGTCAAATTAGCCTTGGCGATTTAAAAATCACCTTCACCCCCCCCCTTTAATTTCCAAAAGATAATATAAAACCCGGCAGGTGGCATAGTCCCTATGAGTTTCCATGAGGTCCTGTTGAGTCTGCCCACTGTGTCCCGAGTCAGGAAGGCGTAACTGTTCCTTTCACATCTCTCTGTCTGGCCACGGCCTAGGTATGCTTTTTCTGATATGTTGGGCTTTCTTATTCTTTCTATAAAGCTTTCTTTAAACAAATTCTTTCTATAAAGTCTGAAGACTACACAAATGAGTAATGAAGTCAAAAGAAATTAGTGTCATTGAAAGTTAAGTATACGTTTGAAAATCCAGATTGCACTAAGAATAACATTTCATTAGGAAAACATGAAAGTATTACAGTAATAAAACTATTAGACTATTTGATAATTTCTTAATTAAGAGAAGCAAAGTAGCAAAAGTTTGTGCAGCCAGTGGAAAATACTTACACTTCTCCTTATTTTGACGTGAGCTACTGATATTCAGAGATTAACATATATGTCAAGCCACCTGTAGGGCTTGTCAGAACACGAACTGCCGGAGTGTGGGGCTGCATCCCCAGCAAATCTGAAGCAGCGGCCTGGGGTCGGGGTGGGAGGAGATCTTGCAAGTCTAGTTAGTTCTTTCTGATTTGTTTCAGCTGAATGCCGGCGGCTCAGAGAGCGGCTGCCTCTCTGAGGTAAAGGGAAATCTCTTCTTCATCGCTGGTTCCTGTTTTCATCGTGATAAACTCTGTCCTCTAAAACTGTTGCTTTTCACGAAGCAACTCTGTTTTGTTGTTGTTGTTGTTGTTTGTTTTCTTTTTTTTTAATTTCTCTTTGCTTTCAGGAGTAAACACGCTTGTCTTTAACATATCATCACTACACACTCGGCCCAACATCAGCTCACGTCCAACATTAGTGTTTGCATATTTAAATTCTGCAATATTCACATGCAGAACTCCCTTCTCTCCAAAAATTGTTTCCAAGCATAAAGCATGAAAATCACTTAATTTTTATATTTCAAAAGGAAAAAACTTAGGAGTCCGTGTACAATAAAAAGCTTGTTATTTTCTATATGGGGGAAACTGAGCCTAGGACTGAATTTGACTATGATTACGCTTTCTGAGGGAGGAGTGATAGTTTATGATGTTGAGGCTTCGGTTAGCTGTTCCACAGAACCCACAAGAGTCAGTGGACCAAGAGCTTTTGAGTCATTACTTAGTTTGGCAAGGTGCTAGCTGATGGGAGACGGCTTGGCACATGTAGCTGTCCCTGGCAGTTTTATGAGTTCTATCAGATGTTGGGCGGCTTCTGGCGTGGTCTCAGACAGCTTCTCATCAGGGTTGCCCAGAGGCAAAGCCTTGTACTTTACTTTGTAGAAGCCCCGATTCTTTAACTACCCAGTCTTGTGGTGCGCTTCTCTTCCCATCTAATGGAGGAAGAAACCCCCTCATTAATCTGCTCACTGGGATGCGTGTCATTGACTAAATCACAAAACTGTAATTTTAAGATGTTTAAGAGAAAACTTACCCTTCCTCTATCTTCCATGGCAGACTAGCTTCCCAATTTTCTCCTTTCAATTTTGTAAGGGAAAGATCACACAAAGGTCCCTTGTGTGCCTGATGAAATGTGTTTGGTAATTCCTCTGTGGAAAAATGCAGAGCACCGCACTGCAACAAAGAACATTCTCAGTATGGTATCAATGTTGAGGGTGAGTTCTAATGGGTGAAATAGATGTGCTTTCACTTATTTCTCCTCAATAGTAAAGCTAAGACCCTCAGTACTAATTATAAAACAGAGGAAAGAGGAGGGCTAGGAGAAGACAGGCAAAAGACGTACTCCAGGACCCATGGGAATAATCTAGCAATGTGTGTTTTCAGTGTGTGTGTGTGTGTGTGTGTGTGTGTACATATGTGTATTATGTGTATATGTGTGTATGTATATATGTGTGTGTGTTATTTTTATTACTTTACCCCCTCATATATCTTAAACGTGAATCTGAAAAAGCTGGTTACCTGAGGATGCCAATGCATATGGAGGGGGAGTGAGGTCCAAAATAAAATTTTTGTTCTTCCTAGCCAGAGACTGAAAAGAGACAGTCAAGAAACAGTAAGGGTTTAGATTATCACTGTGTGGCCTTGAACAAACATCACGACAGAAAAACAGCAAAACTGTGGTCCATGTTCATCCAGGTTGTTGAAAGTCATGGAGCCGAGACTGTCACTCCAGCCTCTAGAGTGGGAACTTGTGGCTGTCACCCTCATTCAGGTGTCAGTAGAGGGCAGCAGGGAGCAGGGGGAGGGGAGACATCCTTCCCCGACAATGAAACAAATACAAACATGGCTCTGAAGCCAATCAAGCATTATGGAAACTACAGGAAACAGACAGAATCCAGGGAAAGCTGGCGCAGGCATTCTCTGGAGTTGCTTTCTGCCTCCAGCTCATTCTAGAAGATCTCAATTGCTTTTCTTTCAAATCTGTTCTCAAGATAATGTATAGCAATGTCTCAGTCACTTTTTTGTTTGTTTGTTTGTTTGTTTGTTTGTTTTTGCTAGTTAGTGAGGCATCCTGAAAGGTTTCAGTTTTGTTAACCTTCTTATTTTGGAAAGCAAACATTCTTCTGGCAAATGAATTCGGAACATCAGCAGATTAAAAATGACAAGGAGACCTTTCTGGAGTTTCTGAAGCTTCTGGTCATAGGTGAATTTCACCCCTGCCATTAACAAAACTTTCATAAAATAGCAGGCCTTTTCCAAAGGGGGATTTGCTCTGATTATTTACTGGAAGTTCTATAAGTTGCAAGGGGAGCTGAGCTTATTGATGTATTGCTAACACAGTCACACATACATATAAATATGCATAATTCATCAGATTTCCAAACTTTGGTCAGGTTTCATGTGTTTGTTTTATAAACTATGAACGCTGTTAGAGCTCAAGCTGAACTTTTTAAAAGTTGGGCTTAAATTCCTTTCTCTGACAAGTTGTTCTTACTAACTCACAAAACCCACTTCACTCACTGGCACATTTTTTTTTAATTACACTTTATTTACTTTGTATCCCCCCTCTAGTTCCCTCCCTCCTCCCCTCCCAATCCCTCCCTTCCTCCCCCTTCTCCACACACTCCCCTCCCCAAGTCCACTGGTAGGGAAGGGTTTCTTTTTCTTCCTTCTGATCTTAGTCTATCAGGTCTCATCAGGAGTGGCTGCATTGTCCTCTACTGTGGCCTGGTAAGACTGCTCCCCCCTCAGGGGGAGGTGATCAAAGAGCAGGCCAATCAGATTTTGTCAGAGGCAGTCCCTCTTCCCATTACTATGGAACCCACTTGGACACTGAACTGCCATGGGCTACATCTGTGCAGGGGTTCTAGGTTATCTCCATGCATGGTACTTGGTTGGAGTATGAGTCTCAGGAAAGACCCCTGTGCTCAAAGTTTTTGGTTAAACCTACTAAAATCTGTACACCTAAAGAAACTAATCAAGAGGGAGGACTCTGGCTAAAATGCTCACTGGCACTTTTGAGAGCAGCCTCAGCAGCAGAAAGCATTTGGGTCAAACACAGATGCTATTGCTTGTCGCTATCACTAGATGGCGCCAGGAGACTCTAAAACAGCCAACACTGGAGAGGGAGTCCCAAAACATCCTTGTCAGCATTTCTTAAATTGCAGAACATTCCACTTTTAAAAGTAAAAAAACAATCTGAAAATTACGTTTAGTAGTTTTGTGAAGAAAAAATAAAATACTGTGCCCTAAATGTTTTAAACTATATAGAATTCCAATAGAAATTGTACTTGTTACCACTTGTTACCATATTTAAGCCTTGTCATTTTTTTTTCAAAATCGTTTTCCTTCTCTTTTTATGAACTGTCTGTGATGATATTAGTCAGTGTTCTGCCAAGCCAAAAGGCAGCATTACAGGACCCTAAAAGCTCCTTCCCAAAGAGTCCATGAATGTGAAGGAGAGCAGGGACTGCTGTGTGGAAGGATTTAGAGGGAGGAAAGGGCAAAGAGAACATTGTAATTAAAATACAGTCTGCAAAAGAAGCACACAAACAGAAAAGCTCTTTCCCCGTGTTGCATGAATTTCTGAAAGAAAGTTAGGAGGTTTTGATAGACAGTGTCTTGTCTAAAGTCAGACAAACAAGCTCCTTGTTGCACTGAGCTGAGTTTTTAAGACTGCACTCTGGGGTCTTTAAATGGCAGTTTTTCTGACTCTAACCCTGATTGCATCCATTAAGTCTGAAAACCATAGCTTCAAACAAAGCCGAGTCCTTGTTTTGCTGATGTTGGGTAAGACTCTAACTTCCAGATTTGGGGACCTCTTGAATGATAAGATTTGTCAGTTGATGATTTCCACTAGGACACAGAACAGATTTTAGGACATATTTTTTCCCTCTGTTATTAACAGAGTGGCACCTTAGTGGACACTTCCTTACACAGACTCCTAAGGAGGAGGTGGAGACAGCCTGGCACTGGGCATTCAGCCGCTGTTGGTATTCCCCTCCTCCCAACCCTTCCATTCAATCAGGGTGACTAAGTATCACTGTCAGAGCACAGGAATGTGCTAAATGAGTAGAACTGAAGACAGTAACACAATCATTGGTTTGGTAAGTGAGTAAATGCACCAGAGCAATATAAACTGTCTTTGAGAACTGAAAATGCCCTGCTTTCTATACCTCTGAAGTGCAGATTATTGCCAGAGAACATGATTAGTGTCTTAGTGTCTCTCTTCACACTTGGTTTTTGTTGTTGCTGTTTGTTGTTTCTTTTTATTTATTACAATTTATTCAGTTTGTATCCCAGCTGTAGCCCCCTCCCTCATCTCCTCACAATTCCCCCCCCCCTTCTTCTCCCATGTTCTTCCCCAGTCCACTGATAGGAGGTCCTCTTCCCCTTCCCTCTGAACTTTATCTATCAGGTCTCATCAGGACTGGCTCCATTGTCTTCCTCTGTGGCCTGGTAAGGCTGCTCCCCGCTCAGGGGGAGGTGACCAAAGAGCCAGCCACTGAGTTCATGTCAGAGACAGCCCTTGTTCCCCTTACTAGGGAACCCACTTGGAGATTGAGCAGCCATGGGCTTCATCTGTGCAGGGGTCTTAGGTTATCTCCATGAATGGTCCTTGGCTGGAGTATCAGTCTCAGAAAAGACACCTGTGCCCAGATTTTTTTGGTTCTGTTGCTCTCCTTGTGGAGCTCCTGTCCCCTCCAGGTCTTTCTGTCTCCCCCTTCTTTTATAGTAAGTTTGGCTATGAGTCTCAGAATCTTGCTTGTAACACTTGGGTGTTTTGTTTTATTTTGTTTTGTTTTGTTTTGTTTTAACATGACAACTTCCTAATTCCATTTCTTTCACTTGCTTGGGAGTGAAACAGAATGGAAAGGAGCCTCACCTTGGCATCTACTCTTCATAACACATGGCAATTGCTCTCCACACTTACTGAAACTAAATGGACCAGACAGCAAAGAGACACAGGTGTTTTGACTTAAGCTGTGAGCCCCTGTGTACTACAATATTGTCCAACCAAGCGAGGTGTGCCCAGTGGCAGCAGCTGTGCCTAGTCGCACATGGGGGGGGGTGTCAGGAACTATGTCCGGTGTATGCTTGTGCCTGATTGCAAGAAGGTGGGAAGAACACAACCATGTGACTTTTGCCTTCAAATTCCAACTCAGTGCCATGCCCTGGGAATCCAGGGGTGGACACGGCCAGTGCCCCTTATCCTGGGCTGGTATTTAATAAAGCTTACTTCAGATAGTGGCATGACTAGTCTAGACTGAAACCAACTCCTTCCTGATTAGATCTGAGGCCTCCTTCACAGGAGGGAATGTACACCTTTATACCATAGACTTGCCAAAAGCCTGTGGTTAGGGAGATCCCAGGCCCTGTGGGGGACTCTACTACTAATGTTTTTCCTGAACAAACAGTAGTTAAAATCCCTTCTAAATATTTATGGTGATACCATAGACTACTGTAGCTTTCAGCCTTGGCCAGAGAGGCTCTTTTGACTGTGGGACACATGGACACATACACACAAAGATGTAATTCTTTTCAAGAACTGCAAGAAAAAGGAAAAAGTAAGCCGACTGACTTCTATTATTGATTTGAGAACCAGGAAGCAGCACATTCTATGAAACAATGTTCGTGTGAGGTGAACAGGTGAGCTTGCCATTGTAGGAAGACAGAGGCATGAAGAGCAGAGGGAGAATAACACTGACTTTGTCGTCTCATAGTTCTTTCCCTATAAGGCGAAAACTTCGGCTGGGCTGTGGTGGAGCACCTTTAATCCCAGCACTCCAGAGGCTGAAGAAGATGGATCCATACATGAGGATGTCCATACATGAGGACAACTTGTGGGAATCCATCCTCTCCTCCCCCTATGCGAGACCCAGGACTGAACAGGGGTTGGCAGCAAACCCCCTTTCTCTGGGCTTTCTCTCCAACCCCAGCACCCTTATTATCTTGACTCCAGCTCTCTCGAGCGTTAAGTTTAAGAGACTGGATAGTTTCTATATGTTTTGTTTGATATGAAGCACATAACACACATGGCCATTCTGGCATGTCCTGT
Source organism: Psammomys obesus (assembly GCF_907164565.1). Lineage (NCBI taxonomy): Eukaryota > Metazoa > Chordata > Mammalia > Rodentia > Muridae > Psammomys > Psammomys obesus. The sequence goes on along the minus strand of NW_026590663.1, from coordinate 2,223,328 downwards.
TCTGCAAAGGTGTAATACAGGAGGTGAGTAAAAAAATAAAATAAAATAAAATTGCCCTCTTGAACTTTATTAATGAGTCTCTTGAGAGGAAATGACAAGGACCAGTTGTCTGAGAGCTAAGGACCAGGCATGCTTAAAGATGGCATCTTAAGCTAGGCGTAGTGGCACATGCCTGTAATCCCAGCACTTGGCATAATCTTGAGTTCCAGAGTAGCTTCTGTGGAGAGGACGGAGACATAGAACAGAAATATTCATAGTAAGTGAATGGATAAGTGAGAACTGCACTGACAGTGCTCAGTCCTGGGGACGCAGGCCTCAGTGGATGGTAATGCGCCATCACGCAGCCGTGCCCGCCGGGCATCTTGCTATATGCACGTTTTTGAGGACATTGCTGAGTCTTCGTGCCTGTCTTATCAAGGGCACGCAAGCTCTTGCAGAACATTGCAATGGATGGTGGTTCTGGTGGCCATGACAGTGGCTTATCCCAAATATGAATCCGGTCTCTGTTTGGACCTCTGTGACAATGAGTCAGACCTTCGGGCACGTATTGAGTCAGCGGCATTTTGCTCCCAGGGCTTCTTCATACCACAACTCTGGCAGCGAAAAGCCATCCACAAGGCAACCCAGATATCAACGAAGTTCTTTGGGTAGTCATACTTTTATGCCTAGGGATGACAAACAATGTGGAGGGAGAAAACTTGCAAACTCTGATTCAGAAGAAAATTGGAAGAACTGAAAATTTGTCAAGGCTGGCAAGCTTGTTATCAATAACAAGATTATATCTCAAGTGACAAAATTAGTTTTTCAATAATGTGGAAATAAATCAAAATTAAATCTCAACCAAACACATAATGTGTTTTTTTTTTTAATCTGTGAGTTAAATGCAATTTACAAAAGGGGATAAAATAGGTCAAAGACAAGTGAACTATTTTCTAAATCTGATTGTCCAAATATGTCTGCTACAATGTTCTGCTGAAATTAAAATTATCTCCTAGTTGCCATCTTTTGACTGATGATAGCATCAACCACTCTTGATTACAAAATAATGTGGTCTCTGTTTTATTAGATTGGGCCCAATTCTCTGCATAGGTCAGTAGGAATGGTAGCTTACCACATCTGCAATAAGTTTGCCTTGCAGAAAGCTGTCTCTGGAAAGTCTAGGTTGGACAGTCATGACCTCTTGTGACTGGTAACCAATCACAGATCCATCCTAGATCTATGCTTTTCTTAAGGTCCCCAAAGGTTCTGAGGTTTAGAGAACTACCAAAAGGTGGCCTCCCCAACCCAAGTTGAAGGCTAGCAAAGCCCCTGTAGGCCCTAAAGCCAGGGCTTCAGGACCTTTTTAAAGGGGAATTCATAAGCATCGGCTTCATCAAGTCAACCTTTGTTCTCAAGTGTCTGCGTCATTATTATATAAGACTGCAGACCCAGCCTTAGGTACATAACTAATGTTTCTAATGATAGCCTGTCAGTAACAAAGACAGCAGTCTTTGATTCTATGTGCACAGCTACGCTGTCCTGAAATCAAGATGACGCAATGGAAGCCAGCTACACTATATTTCTCTCCGCAACGGTGATGCATCGACTTGCTCTGGGTCATAAGTAGTGCATGGCTCCTTTGACCCAGAGCACAGGACTCTGGAGCATCAGCGGGATTCTAAGAAAAACCTACAATTGTTGTCCATCAATTTATACACTGCTTTGTAACTGTTAGTCCACTCTGAGTTCTGAAGTAGTAAAGGCCTGAAAATCTTGGCTCCTCCCACCGATGTGGTCTCAGTGTTGGTGAGATAATGCCAACAGAAGCTGTACCCAAACATGCCCGCACTGTCCTTCCTTTCCCACAGGCTCCTCGATGGCTACTGTTGCGCTCTGACCAGCAGCTGATTGTAGTGGTTTCGCAGCAGCGTCACCTTAAACAAAAGTGTTCTGTAGAAGCCTAATACTTCGAATGCACGTGAGTTAGTTATTGATTTAAAAACTCGGAGGTCCAAAAGAGGTCACAAGGATTATACTGTTGGCAAGGAAATGTGGTTCTTTCTGTAACACAAAGAATGACATGTCAATACAGAAAGTTAGAGACAAAATACGTATAATGCAAGGACAAATGCTTTTTTTTTTTTTCAAAAACTGGATTTTTTTTCATGTAATTTATGAAACTGGATGAATTTTATCTTTACTTAGGAAAAAAAGTCTTCAGTTAATCCCAGTACGTATTGTACTATTGCTAACTGGACAAACAGACTATTCCAAGAATGTGCTAATATTACTAAAAAGATTCAGTTTTTCCACACTAGGTAGGTTCCACACATCTTTACAATAAGAAAACAGCTTTAAGCGTAAGCGAGGTAACTCCCTAGTTTGGACCACTGGTTTAGAATATTGATGTTAATTAAGTAAGTAAACATGCTGCTGCCTAGTTAGCGTGTTTGTAAGTGAGTGAACTCATGATTGGTCAGATTACACTGCTGTCTAAGACGGAAACAGATAAAATCTGCAATTTGTACATCAGGCAAAATGTGCTGAAATTCTAAGGGATGTTGGCTCACACTGTTTATTCAATGCAGTGTTATATTGCAGTACGTGAATTCTGTGGACCCCTTTCTAAGGTGTACGAAAAGGAAATCTTTAGCCTGGGACAAATCACAACATCCTAATAAAATTCTGATCTTACGCTTTGTAGCCGTTTGTATTCTCCTTGTTTATATTTTAAATCTATCATAATGCCTCATTAATATTCATTAGTGTTTCTCTACTACTATCACCAATCAGAAAGGGAGCCACTAAAAAGTCCCCACTCACTACACACAGATATTTATACATGTTTTATGGATGCAACATGATGCTTTAATGTATTACTAATATATGAAAATGTATTCATACACAAGAAAATCAACAGATCCATCATTGCACATTGTCATCTTTTGCATATGATACAAGAGCTAAAATCACTTTTGCATCTGATAAAGATCTAAAATGGGCAATTTCTGGGATATAATACGATATTAGCAACTACAATACTCATAGTACACATTAGATTCTCAGAATATTAATTTGATATTGTAGTATTACCCTACATAACTATAATATTGTACCCTTGACATAGACATTGCCATTTATCTGACCTTGTCCTCAACCCCTGGTCATTGACTTTCTATTATGTTTCTGTGTGTTCAAATAATCACTTTTTTCTAATTATTTAAGATCATACTAAGAACATTAGAAGTTAAAATATATAATAAGTATTCTCTAATTTGCACACATTTTAATTTATTTTAAGTTTTTTTTCTCACATTTTATTTGAATGGCTGTATGTAATTCAAGAGATATACCCATTGTTTATGGTAATAGTCTTGTGAACATAGGAGTTTGACTAGACAAAAGCCCAGATAAAACTCTAGAGAGCAGTAACTGAATTTCTGGGAGCAGCTAGGTATTTGTGATGTGGGTTTCTTTAAACCAATGCGAGTCATCTCCATCCAGTTCAGAGCTGACCCTTTCACAACTAGTATGCTTTTTCCTTTGTGCTACTGTCATGGTTATAGTCAAAACTCAGTTTGCTTAGAAAATAGGTGTAAGATGAAAGGAGAGCGGGAATAAGACAGCTGTCACTAGTCACATTCCCGGTACCTTTATCACGTGCAATCAGTGGGCAAACTAGGAGTGTATGTGCAGAAACACATTCTTCTTAAGCCTCTCTTACATGGGGACATTGTAGTAATTCCAGGACAACCATGACTAGAAGATGGTCTGGGAAATGTAGTGACGTTGAGGAAAGGGGGCAAGATTCTGTGTGACCAGCTAATATCTGAGAGGCAGTAGGAAGCCTGGAGAAGTTCACAGCAGCAAAGGGGCCTGGTTCCCTCTAGGAGTTCAAGAAAGCTAACTGATGGTACTCTGCATGTGTTCAACTGCACAACAAAAACGGACATCAAATAGTAAAAACTCAAAATGCCTTGCCTGAAATGGACTCACTGTAATCCTGCTGACTATAAATGACTGGCTTTTTGCATATAATTGTTCTGTCCCCTGCTTTCTGATGAGATGCTGATGAACTCCTTAGGGTGTTTGTTTGTTTGTTTGTTTGTTTGACCAAACACTCAAATTTGAGAAAAACAATCCAAGGGAGCTTCAGGTGTGACCAAGCCTCTCATACAGATCCAGAGACATATGGGGTTGTCATTTACACCTTCACACCTTTAGGTTTCTTTAAAATCAATCTTTGACAATTTCATTCCTATATATAATTTTTTTTATCTCATTTGCCATCTCTTATCTCACTTCCCACCATTTTCTTGGAACCTTGTCTTCTGCCCAACAAGTCCCTTCTCCTGGTTCTGCACCTTTTTAAATGACCCACTGACCTCATTTACTAGTGGAGGCAGCTGTGAAGAAAAATGGGTTCCTTCCCTCAACCATCAACTGCCAACGGCTCCTCAGTTAGGGGCGAGGCCTTGAGGACCCCTACCTCTACATTGTATCTTCTTAATCGAATAAAACGATTTGCAGAGCCGGGCATGGTATTATAGGCCTTTAATCCCAGCACTTTGCAGGCAGACAGATAGCTCTCTATGACTTCAAGACCAGCCTGGTCCACCTAGTGAGTTTCAGGCCATCCAGGGCTATATAATGAGACCCTGTGTTGGAAAAAAAAAAAAAGTCCTCAGAGACATCTGAAATTTTTCTCTTGCTCTATGTTAACAGTGGGGCGCTGCCTCAAATAGTCATGTGTAAAGAATTCTGAGTTAGAGCTCAGCACCTTGCAATGTGAACAATTAACTGTCAACACATTAAACATTTTCTCACAAGTAGAGATTTCAAAATTCTTTCACATTATCCCTGCCTCAGAGATATGCTCAAAGATGTTTTCCACCAAAATGAGGACACAGGCTCAAAAAAAAAAAAAAATAGAGAAAGACGGGAGACAAAGGAACTAGGCATCCATGCAAGAGATGAAGACAATCCACAGAACACCTGTTCCTCAAAATCCTCCCACGAACAATTTCCCTGAACACACAAGCAGTGTATTACCAGGTATGCTGGCATGGCTGCAGTAAGATTTATACAGCCAGAGAGAATGAGGAGATGCTTAGAGAGAAGAAAAGGGCCAGAGGGAACCAGTGTCTAGCAGAGATCACTGCCATCTCTCTCCTTTCTTCTCCCCCCCCATGCTCTTTCCATCTCTCCAAGATCCTCCCTCTTTCTCAGTCATCAAATGATTATATGATATACATAAACACTGAAATAAATGAGACTACAGAGGACAGATAAGTCAGTAAAACAAGTAAAAGCTCTGTGTTCTACTCCCAGGAAAAGGTAGAAAGCAGGAATTGGGCAAGACCGCAGGGCCGGCTGGTCTGAAAGTCCGAATTTATCAGTGTTGTTTAAGGAGAATGTTGGCTTTGTCCTCTGTGAAGGGTACATCGTGGCCTAACAAAATGGCATAGGCACTAAATGAGGCCTGATGGTGACACGGGTGAGTGGTGTCTGGCTGCTGCCAGGCAAGGTACTTCCAGACGGTGCACCTTGCCATTGACTCTGAAGCCTGTAGATTTTGTGTGAAAGTCACCCCAAATCTGCTCCCTCATTTGTCTTACCTTTGCAGTTAGCCAACTCCTCTGTGTGATGATCATCTTTCCAGCGTGATATGGGGAACAAATGGTCTGTTATGTTTAACTCTTTCCTCTTCAGGATAATCAGGATGCTAACCTCAGGCATACTGTAAAAGCAGTGTTTTAAAAATGATAGCCACTGTCAGTCTAGGCCTCAGATGATTGTGTGGAGAAAGAAATCTAAGTAATTCCCCGAGACTGTTGAATGAGAAATGATTAGTATTTAGCAACTGATATTTTGTTGACCGACTGACTTACTCTGATTAATATACCAAATGAGGTAAAACACTCTTTGCCTCTCAGTTTCTATGTCTAGAAAATGATGGATTTGGACCTGGCAATCCTATAACAGATCTTAGCTCAGTAAATATTTATGGTAAATATTAACATTAATCTCTAACTTGTTGAGAGCCAAATACTAAATAACACTCTTAAAATCCAGATGTCCATCAAACTAGAGAAATGTTCATAACAGAGAAGAGAGCTGGCGAATGTGAGACACTCAGGGAAGGATTAAGTGGAAAAGAAACTACACAGAGGATATTCAAAGCTTAGATCTCTATTTGGCGCTGTGTCAAAGGGCTGTGCTTCTCAAAGCACGCAGAGGCAATTAGTGCCCACAAAGAACAGGAGAATGTAGCCTGATATCTTGACTGAGGATAGAACTATGGTTAAAGTGAGGAAAAAGAAAGATTTGAGGAAAACCAGACGAGGAAAAGCCATGTGAATTAGAAGCCGAGTGAGTGAGGAACCCCTCTGAGTCAGCACAGGAATCCAGCAGCCCATATTTGTTTTGGCATTGCTGACCTCAAACATGCGCATTTCTTTACTTTGTCTGGTTTTATTACACTCTTTTGAATGTGCTGCAACTAAATTTGCCAACAAAAGTAGCAACCATATTCCACAAGCACATAAATGGTGGTTTTGTGGAGGGATGGAATAACAGGTTCGGCTTGTTTCCGAGGCCTTGGCTTTATCTCAAGTTACTGAGTGGTTAGGATGTTGACCAGGTGCTCACAGCGAGGAAGGGTGATGGGACCCTTCACGGGATGTCCTAAGGCAGAGGCATGTCCATGGACTCAGACAAGGGGTGAGGCAGTATGGGGGTGTCCCCCTCATCCTGTTTCAGAGCACATGTGCACCAATAAACACATGGACACTATTTGTAACAGTCAAAAACTAGACTCCATCCATGTGAAGGAATCGTGGCCTTACCCCAGATGAGTGGCACAGTCCAAGTACAGGGATTCCCCGGGGGAACTTCTAGCAAGTACATGCTCAACTTTACTTCCTCATCTGAAGTCTCTGGTGCCCAGTTGGAAATGCACCATAGGTTCTGCAAAGATAGGTTTGGAAATAAGAATAGATGGTCTATCCCATTAGGTCCCTGAACCTAGGGATACTGAGAAAACAAAAATGGATGAGTGGATAGTTTCTGCTGCATCACAATTTCAACAGTCCCTCTGCTGTTCCTTCCAGTGCTCACACCACTTCCAAACAAGACTTAGCACCAGTTTATTGAAGTTTTATGTCAGTTGCAAAGTGGTAAACAAGGAGCTGTGTCTGAATGAAATCAACCCAGCAAGGAATCTGGCCACAGGTGGCCATGATGGACACCAGCAAAAGATACAGTGCCCTGTTAAAGGCACTGATTTTGAATCCTGTCTTTGGCTGTCCCCAGCAAATGTCAAAAACTGAAATTTCCCTGACGGGAAACAGAGAGGACAGGCGGTATGCTTCTCAAGCCTCTCAGTGTTTGCTAGGGGATGGGAGAGCTCGCTGATGCCTACACTGTAGAAAAGGCCTTTGCAGACTGTTTGGATAGCGTCTTATTTAGGGGCCAGTTACTTGTAAATTACAAGACCGTTATAAATATAAGAAAACAAAATTGAGTTTCTTTGAATAAAATTTAAGGGTAGGACATGTTCAGATTTCAAAACTTATTGGAGCTAGGAAATAAAAAGTTGGAATTGACTCAGTTTTCTTCTTTTTAAAGTCACAATTTTCTCTCTTCCCCCCTCCCTCTCTTATTTGACTGTCTAAGCTATAAAACATGGGCTTCTTCTCTTAAAGTTGTAAGAAGACCCATGAATTTGGGAGGGAAAATTGCTTTTGTTAGGCAAAAATGTTTTTATTTCTGTTTCTAGTTTGTTAATAGTGGTTAAATTTAGATTTATGTCAACAGACTTTTAACTTATCTGTTAAGACAGATTGCTAAGCTATGTTCTTTGTTTCTGATTCAGTCTGCCTGGTATGAGACCTGAAATTCTGTATTTTCATGAGTTTCTTGGTGATATTGGTTAGAGAAATCAGCTCTCATTTGAGAGCTGGCAGGAGTTGCCCAGGGGTAAGTGCTACCCAGGCAAGTATAAAGACCTTAGTTCAGATCCCCAATACCTACATAAATTCAGAATCCCAGAACCTCAGCGATGAGATGAGGCTGAGACAGAAGGATTCTCGAAAGCTTCTGAGCTCACTAGCCTGATGTACTTATGAACACTTGATGCAGTCTTTGAACCTCCAAATGTTCTTGTGCACTCATATGCTTATTGAAGGGCTGACTAGGGGTATAGCTCACTCGTACAGAGCTTGCCAGGCAAGCATTCAGTCCTAGGTTCCATCTCTAGCAACACACACTCCAGGTACGGTGGCAGGGGCCAATAGTCTCAGCACTCTGGAGGCGGCGGCAGAAAAGTCCAGTGATGACTTTCCTTACAAAGCCAGTTTCAAGACCAGCCTGGGATACATAAAAACTGGAATAAATGCACAGTTCGTGTGTGCGTGCGCACACACACACTAAAACACACGCATACACACACACACACACACACTTATTTATTCCAGTGTGTAAAATGATACAGAGAAGAAAGAGAACCAAAAGACATGTGTTATCACCTGGTAAAGGAATGTCCCCACTTATGTCAACTGGTTGTGACTCGGTCTCTTCCCTCCAAGTATGGGTTGCCCCTGACATTATGTATGCAAGCCATTAAGGCATTATAAATGCACTTTAAAAACAAAACAAAGAACAGAATACACAAAAGGCCTGCACTAGTTAGATTGCTTTGCTTGTCTCTGTTTATTTCTTCTAGAGAACCCACTGCAGTCCCAGGAGTAACGTGTAGCTGCCCCGACCTCTGACCTGATGCACAGTCCTTCCCTGGGTCACTATTAACAGTGCATTCTGTCTTCTCAGAGGAAAGGACAGGAGCTCCACAAGGACCAAACATATCTGGGCACAGGGTCTTTTCTGAGACTGACACTCAACCAAGGACCATGTATGGATATAACCTAGAACCTCTGCTCGGGTGTAGCCCATGGTAGCTCAGTAACCAATTGGTTTCCCATAGTGAGGGGAACAGGGACTATTTCTAACAGGAACTCAATGACTGGCTCTTTGGCCTCCCCACCCTCCAAGGGAGGAGCAGTCCTGTCAGGCCACAGAGGAGAGCTTTGCAGCCAGTCCTGAAGATACCTGATAAAACAGGATCAGATGAATGGGGAGGAGGTCCCCCCTATCAGTGGACTTGGAAAGGGGCACGGTGGAGATGAGGGAGGGAGGGTGGAAGTGGGAGGGAATGAGGGATCGGGACACGGCTGGGATACAGAGTTAATAAAATGTAACTGATAAGAAAAAAATAAAATTATTAAAAAAAAAAAGAAGTGTGTTCACGCTGTACATGGAAGATGTCCTTTGCATCCTCTCCACACCCCTCAATCTTGCCAGCAGACTTGATCAGAAAACCTACCTGATTTGATGCTAGCCTTTTCATTGACTGGTTAGGAACCCTCAAGTTGTTTCCTCTTGAAAAGGTAAGCAGCAACAGACACCCTGTGGAGGAAGTCCGTGGTAGTCCCTATTCCTGGAATGTCTGTGGGGTCAGCACTGTGCTTTGCCCTGCTCAGGATGAGTAGGAGAAAGTGGTTGGCGGACAGTCTGAGGAAGTTGAGCAGCTCTATGGAGAAACTGGGAAACCAAGAGGTCTTGTGATAGCTTGCCCTGGGAACTGAAGCCTCTTCCCTTCCCCTCTCAGAGTCAGCCCACCTGCCCACCTGCCTGCCCGGAAACATGTCTAAAACTTCCAGAACATCCTTGTCTCGCTACCTGTGCGGCAGCAGCAACCTTAGAAAGATTCCTTTTCCTTACAAATCAAAACGCACTGAGGAGCCCAGCATGGTAGGTCTCTGCTGTCATCCCAGAAGTCTGGGGGCCGAGACAAGACAGCCGAGAGTTTGAGTGTAGCTTAGGCCACAGCATGAGTTCCAGGTCGACCAGAGCCACAGAGTGAGACCCGGTCTGAAAACCAAACCAAACCAACATCACAGCAAAACACAGTAAAATCCGCATTTTGAAGAAAGCTGCTGGATAGCACAGGCCAAGTTGCCTAGAAAAGTCCTGTGTAGTGCGGCATTTTTGCTTTCTGAGCTGTGTGGGGATCCTTTGTTCTTGAGATCTCCTAGTCATCTCTAATTCTTAATCGCCCTGTGTTCAGGGGGACACTGGTTTTTCTTTTCCTATGCAGAAGGAAGTGTTGATTATAACCCTCAGCTGCCTCCTAACACCTTCCAAGAAATTACCCAAGAAATTTCAGCTCCAAGGTGGGAAGATTTCTCAGTCATGATCCAAACTGTCTGTAATAAGTTTCAACACAAACTATAAATAACCAAGGCACACCATCTGCTTCCCATCTTTTTATATATTATGAAAGATGAGTACAAAAGCTACTTGAAGTCATCAACTTGAAGCTGTCTGCGGCATTTGAAACCAGGGCAAACATTTCCTTCCCTCTTACCCTGAGCTCCCTAGTGTGAGCGCTGCTTTTCAGCAACAAGTATTTGTATTCTTCACACAGAAATGAGATTCGGTGTAAGAATTGCTTTGATGAAACCACGTATCTTTGCTAATGGGTATTAGTGTCAGCCTTGGTTTTCTTTCCCTGTCTTTGTAGCTACAGTTGGGGTACAATAGTAGAAGTTCCTTTTCAAACAAACAATTTATCTTTCAAAGTGTTTCATATCTATGTGGATTGTGTAAGGAAACAGACACACTTAATGGTGGGAGCTGCTTAATTCTGGTCACCAGGGTTCAACTCCCGGAGCCCCATAAAGATGAAAGGAAAGAACTGAGTTTTCCTCTGGTCTCCGTGTGTGTGTGTGTGTGTGTGTGTGTGTGTGTGTGTGTGTGTACATTCCCCCTCATCACAAACACACATATACTCCCCCTCAGCCCCCCCACATACACACAAACTCCCCCTCCCCCTCATACACACACATATACACACAGAGACATACACACATGCAAAAGCAAACAAATAAAAAATTTTAAAGAACTACATACATAGAACTATGCACTGCTATAATTTTAATTTTTATTTGATTTGGAGTTAATTAATAATTAGGATGTTAGGAACAGGAAGTCTAACTCTTTAAAATCTCCTGTCCCTTGTTGTCATAACAAGCTCTTCTCTTCTTAGTTTCTGCACAATGGACTTGCTAATTTTCCTGATTGTCCAATTGTCCATCCTCTGAATATGCATAGTTTATTTCACCAGGCTTGTGTTAGTGCGTGATTAGAGTCTTTTCAATATTTCACCACTACCAAAAATAGAAATTAGAAATGATTAGCTTTCAAATGTATCACACAGATTAAACACATACATAATGTGCTTTGAGATATATTCGGTACCCATACAGAAGACCCACTTGCAAAACACAGCAAATATCTAGCCCAGCTTTACCGAGGATAACATCAAACTTCATACAGACTCCAGAAAAAAAAAAATCCCACTTTGTGCAGTCCAGGTCATGTACATATATTCTAAATGTACGTTGGCCAAAGCTGCAGCAGACACGGCCCTTCTGGATCAGCAGGTACATGGGCACAGCGGAAGAGCCACAGTGAGAGGCTTGCACCACAGAGGAACTTTAACTGCTGACCACTTCTCCAGTCCCATGCATCTTGTGCTGTAATGTGACGACTGCCAAAATGTATACTTAGCGTTGTTTTTTTTTTTTTTTTTTTCGAAATAGTCAACTGCCATGGCTTTTAGCATTGCTGCAGAAGTGTAATGTCTGCTGCTTATCTGTCTGATTTTGAGCCTTTTTGTTAATCGTTATTAGTTTAATATTTGACTTTGCCATGCGTGTGTGTTGCTTTCTTTGCTTAGAGGAATTGGTAACATTGTTCCTAGGTTGGGTTTAATTAATTTATTCTTACTATTACTGTGTGTGTGTGTGTGTGTGTGTGTAGGGGCCAAGTGTGCCCAATCTACAGAACATGTATAGACATCAGAGGACAAGTTACAGGAGTGGGTTCTCCTTTCATCTTGCTGGAGCAGAGCCACCCTTGCTGTTTATGCCATGCTGTGAACTCTAGGCGAGGTGGTCCAAGACCTTCCAACTGGGTCTCCTGACTCTTACCCTCCTTCTCTCCGTACACTTCCTGGGATTACAGATGTGCACCATGGCATCCAGCTTTTTCATGTGGGTTCTGGAGATCAAATTCTGGTTGCCAGGCTTACATACTGAGAGATTTTGCCCAGAGAAGTATGGCATGGCCTCCTGGGTTGGAATTTAGAAATTAAAATTGGAAAACTGCTCTGCTTAATGCTGTAAGTATGTTTTGGTTTTGTTTCTGTTCTTTGTTCCTTAGTGAATAAAAATGAGGACATGGTTGTTCCTGTGTGTGGTTGAAGAGAAAGGTTTTATTGTAGGTATGAGGAACACAGCCACAGACATCTGGAAGTGTCCAGACTGAACTGGGCCATGAAAGGAAAGTTGGGTGGGGAGAGCAAGAGAAGAAGAGAGAGAGGAGAAAGAGAGAGGGGGAGAAAGGAGAAAGACAGAGGGAGAGAAAGTGACACAGAGAGAAAGGAGAGAATAAGAGAGAGAGGGGGAGGAGGGGGGCAATTGGACCAAGAGAGGAGTGATGGACCAAGAGGGCACATGGCTGAAGGGGAAGGCTTACACAGGAATAAGGAGGTGAGGAAGGAGAGATGAAGCCCAGCCTCTGGACTGGAAAGGTTTAGGGTAGGGGTGAAGTGCTGGGGGGAGCTACAAGTGAGACTTGTCCTCAGTCTTCTTGGGACCTGACACCCAGATGCTCTGGTGAGTCAGAAGTGCATCAAGTCTGCCGGCTAGGGAGCAGGGCTGCCCTTTTATGGGGTAAAGGGAGAGAGGAAAGAGCTGAAGAGGGACTGGGAGGAGAGGAGGAAGGAGGCACCCTTTGGGATGTAAAGTAAATAAATTAAAAAAAAAAAAAAAGGAATTTGCCAGCTAAACACACTTAGGCGTTTGCAGGTTCCTTCTGACCTTATGTTGATTGGGAGCTTCCCACTGAGCAGACACTGAGCTAACACAGCCTTGGGTGCCCTGTCCCTGGTATTACACCCCAAACTCAAAGTCGTTTCTCTTTGTCAGCATCGCAAAGTCAAAGAATCCTTGGGCCGAGCTCCCTAGTCAGCAGCTATGTGTGTTCTCTCCTTTCCTCCAACACACCAGTCTCTTAGGCTCAAGGTTTATGCTCTTCATCCTCTTTTATGTCTTGCCTGTGCTTTAGTTTGTTTCATTTCTCTAGCTCGTACATTCTATAGAATAGTGTGAAAGTTCATTAACAAGTATATATAGAGTGTGGGCTACAATGAAATTCACAAGCCATGTCCCTTTTTTTCTTGTTTTGTTTTTTTGTTGGTTTTTTGCATTTGTTTGGTTGGTTGTTTTTTGTTTTGTTTTGTTTTGTTGCTTAATTTCACTGAACTTCTAAATGTGTCTCTTTTCCTGTATGGCAAAATTATTTACTAGATGAAACATTCACTTTTCCACAATACATATATTAGTTTTAAATTTATAACACAAATGCTATCATGTGAATAATGTCTTCCTTAAATTAAGCATATCTCAATGTTCTTCTCTAGCTCTTGGCAAAAAGTGTATCCCGCTAGAGCCATGCTGTTAAGTCCCTGAAACCTGCAGTGCTGGTGATTGAACACAAGACCTTCCTTTCTCATTATTCTTAAAGTCACTTTGAATGTTGGTGCTGCCAACAGATTCTCCACTTGGTCTATTTTCGTTTGCTGGAAATATTTAAAGGGTGAAAAAAATAATTTAGCTGGGCAGTAGTGGCGCACACTTTTAACTCAAGCACTTGGAGGGCAGAGGCAGGCGGATCTCTGAGTTTGAGTCCAGCCGGGGCTACAGAGTGTTTCCAGGACAGCCAGGGCTATGAAAAATAAAAATAAAAAAAAAATATGTTCATGGGCTGAAGAAGTGGCTTTTGGATTAAGAATACCTGTTATTCCACCAGAGGACTCAAGTCTGGACCCTAGTTCACAACGCCCTACAACTCCAGCTCGAGGGAATCTAACGTCCTCTTCCGGCTTATGAGGGCACCAGCACACATGTGCCCCCCCCAGACACAAACCCACACACGTAGATAAAAATAAAATAAGCTTATTGAGAACTAAGTAATAAAATAGTTACTTGGATTCAAAGTCAGATCTATATGATGTATATGTTAAGACATCTGGTTTAGCATCGGGCATGGTGGCACACGCCTGTGATCCCGGCACGCAGGGAGGCAGAGGCAGGCAGATCTCTGTGAGTTCGAGGCCAGCCTTCTCTACAAAGCAAATCCAGGGCAACACAGAAGAAAATCTGTCCCGAAAAACTTAAAAAGAAAGAAAAAAATAAAAAAAGACATCCTTTTATACCCTATTTCTTTTTCTTCTTTGTAGATAATCAAATGATTATCTAGAATGTCCTCCCTACTATTTAAATATATACACACATATACATTTATATTCCCATACACGGTATCAGTTAGACTTTCCTTTAGTGTGACAAAGAAACAACTTAAAAAGGGAGGTGGGGTTTTTATTTCTGCTCCTGTTTGTAAAGATATCAGACAGCCATGGCAGGAAAGACATGATGGAGCAGACATACAGCCAAGAAACAGGGCAGAACAGTGCCCAGAATGGACCAGGACAAGTGTGCTCCCACAAGCCCAGCTTCTAGTGATGGATAGCTTCACCTTCTCACATCTTCCAAGTGAGTATGAGCCCGTCAGCAATCCATCCATCCATCGAGTCGGAGATGAGATGATTTAATCACCTCTACAACCCAGAGATGTGCGTTACCGATCCGCTAGATGCTTCTCACCGCAGTTACAGTGCCAATCATGCTTAGCCGTCACACCGCCATTAAAGCGTAATAACAGTGTACTGCATAGCCTTTCCTTCCTCTTGCTTCCCCAATACACCTCTGAAACCACTCCACGCTATCTATACAGTCCAATATTTACATATTGTTATTTTCACATGAGATCACTACTTTACTGTGTGGATGCTCTGTAACTGATTTAGCCAGCCATACCAGGATCACTGGGTTGTTTGTCTCAGATGACGACAAGTTACTTATTCATTTCCTTATTTTTTGTTGTGTGTGAGCATGTGGGTGTAGGCACACAATCTATGGCATACGTGGGGAGATCAGAAGGCAACATTTAGGAGTCAGCTCTCACCTTACACCATGGGTTCTGGTGTCATCATGAAGTCAGGTCATCAGACTCAGCACAAGACATTTTCGTTTTCGGAGCCATCTCAACAGCCCAAGACATCACTTAAACCTAGGAGTTTTTATGTTTTCCTAGTGTATCTATTGTTGGACTAGCTTTATGGAAGTTGAGTTTGGGGACAAAAAAAAAAAAAATGACTGCATATGTACTTAAATTAGGTGTTTCATATATTCTCCCGTAGGAATTAACATACTACAGTTTCACCAGCTTTGGAAAACCTGCCCATCTGATGGGTGAAGAAAAGTTCTTTCCTCTGCCAGAATCTTGGGGTTTTCATTTACACTGCAAAGAACAAATTGTAAACCACTTTGCATAGTGTCCCAGGCCCTAAATGAGGGTTTCATTTACCATGTAATTTATTTCTAGTTCAAATTTCTGTCCTGAACAAGCTTTTGGGTTTGAGGTTATAAACAAAATAATTTTGACTGTTTACTTGTGGTTGAACAAATGGCATAAATATACACATGGAAAAAATCCTTTTTGAAGGAGAAAAAGTAGGGCAATAGTTTCCAAAATTTACCTTCTATTTGTCCGACAAAATTTTGATTCAATAATATTGTAGGAAAAAAAAAAACACTTGGTTTCTATTATTTAAAGGGCTTTTCATTTTTTTCACTAGTCAAAATATCTCTGATAAACTAGCTGGAAATATCTGGTAGCTATTTATTTTTATAGTTGTTTTTCATGAGAGTGACTTGGATCAGATACTCAAGGTTTATTTCCTACTTCTTTGTAGATTATATTGCTGTTACTTCAAATTTTTGCCCAGTTTCCTACATGATTTGATTTTTTTTTTCTTTCTCATTAAAAGAAAAATATGGGGAGGGGATTGAATGGGGTCTCTTGTAGCCTAAACCTCACTATGTAGCCAAGATTGGATTCCACTTGCCTCTGCTCGCAAGCACTGAGAGTGAAAGTATCTGCCATATCCTCTCTCACTTAAAAAAAAAATGTTATTTGCTCCTCTCTACTGTCAGTCCTTATTCTACTTTGCTCACAATTTCTTTACCTTTCATCTTGGTTTACTGTTTCTCTGTAGCCAATTTTATCATTGTCTTAGTTTAGGGTTTCCATTGTCGTAAAGAGACGCCATGACCACAGCACCTCTTATAAAGAAAATATTTAATTCAGGCTGGCTTACAATTCAGAGGTTCATTCCACTATCATCATGGAGGAAAGCATGGCAGCACACAGGCAGACATGGTGCTGGAGAAGAAGCTGAGAGCTCTCCATCCCGATCTAGAGGCAGCAAGCATGAAGAAACAGAGACAGTGGGCCTAGCTTGGGCTTCTAAAACCCTAAAGCCCAAGTGTGTGTGTGTGTGTGTGTGTGTGTGTGTGTGTGTGTGTGTGTGTGTATGGTGTTCTAAAATAGAGTTTTAATATTTAGCAGCATAGACTGGCCCTTGAATTTATGATCCTTCTGCATCAGCTTCTCATGTCCTGGGATTGCTGACTTACCTGACTCAGGAAGCTGCTTTTAAAGAACAGTGTCTTTGTGCTGGAAAGTACTTCTATCTACAAACTGCTTGCCTTCTAAGAACAAGGATCTAAGCATCCTCCCTAGGGTCCTCCTTAGTGTTTAGCTTTTTTAGGTCTGTAGATTTTAGTATGTTTATCCTATATTATATGGCTAATATCCACTTATAAGTGAGTATATACCAAGCAGATACTGAAACTCACAGCCAACCTTTGGGCAGAGCACAGAAAGTCTTGTGGAAGAAGAGGAGGATAGAAGGACACAGAGGGAACAGGAGCCCCACAAGGAGACCGATATAAATAAATAATCTGAGCTAAAATAATCTGAGCCCAGGTGGTTCTACAAGGACCATACATGGAGAGGACTTAGACTCTGCTCAGATGTAGCTCATTAGCAGCTCTGTCTCCATGTGAGTGCCCGAATAAGGGGAGCAGGGGCTGCCTCTCTCATAAACTCAGTTGCCTGCTCTTTGATCACTTGTCCCTGGCGATGCAGCCTTACCAGGCCACAGAGGAAGAGGATCCAGGCAGCCCTGATGAGACTTGATAAGCTATGGGCAGATGGCAGAGGAAGAAAATTTCCCCTTTCAGTGGACTAGGGGAAGGAGATGGGAGGAAGTAGGAGGGAGAGTAAGACTGGGAGGAGTTGAGGGAGAGGCTTCAGTTGGGATATATAATGAATAAATTGTAAAAAAAAAAAAAAAAAAGATTAAAATTAAGAATTTTGATTTTTTTTTTTTAAGTTAACAAAACAAAAAGAGCAAGGATCTAAATTTCATCTCTTGGAATGCTGGCACACTCTTGTAATCCCAGCACTCAGAAAGCTGAGATAGTGGCTCCTTGGAGCTTGGAGGCCAGCCCCAGAGCTTACTTAGAGCATTCCAGGCCAATGTGAAACCCTGTCAAAGGAAAAAAGAAAAAAAGAAAAGAAAGGAATGTCACTAGAGGTTGACAAGTTGTCCTCTGACCTTCATACACACATGTGCATGCACACTGACCTCACAAGGGCATCAACAGGAACACAAGCTCACACACACTGCTGTCCTCCTTGGCTTGATGAGTTAAGGCAGTGAGAAAGACTAGCAGATGTGTACTTTCTTCTTGGGCACGTTATCATTCTCTGTATCTTTCTCTTTACTCCACTGATCAAGTGTCCGTAATGTTCCTAATAAAGCGGAGCTCCTGAAGCAGAAAGGAAGGGTACAGAAATGCCTCAGTGCTCCTGTTCTGGGAAGACTCACAATCACAGTTGAGTCCCCGACTGACCCCAGTTAACACACGTGACTCTAAGGGACACGTGAAAAATCTCTGCTCATGTCGGTCTCCTCGGTCCTGATGGCTGATTCCTTCTCTTTAGTTACTGTTTTGTCAAATGCCTGAGGAACTTAAAGGGCTATTTACTTGGGCTCATCATTGAGGAAGTTCAGGTGATGGTTGGTTGATCCCACATTCCTTGGCCATTACATTGTGGCAGTAGGAGCCTGCAGAAGAAGGGGTGCTCAACCCACAGTGGACTGGCAGAAAGGACCAGAGGAAAGGTCCAGGGACAAAATGATGCTTCCAGGCAGCATCAATTCCTAAAGACTTCAGATCCTGCCAGCACAGTGCCAAGAGCTGGGAACCAGTGCTCCAACTTTCTTGAGGGTCGGGGCCGCCTCACAGCTATAGCACACACTTAGCTTTCCCCCAAGTTTGCTGGTTTCTCCAGGAATGCCTTCTGAGTGACTTTCTCCATTCCCAAAGTTATTCCATGCCCTCCTCCGGGAGGCTCTCAACTCACACCGAAGATTCCCCTTCGTCGTTTTCTGCTACAGTATTGTAATTGTATCTTCTCAGGGCTTGGGAGTTCCAGAACATATCCCAACATAGTGAGCCATGTGTGAGATGCTAAAAAAGACACCATGAGAGTGAATCACACATGAGGACATATTGTGTAAACAAAAGAGAAACACACATACACACACACGCCAATGAAAATAGAACAAGCCAGAATGCCTCAATAACCTCTCAGAAGTAGATTTGAATGAATGTATTGTGATATCGTCCTGGTTCTTATCTTGTGGACCTTTAAAGTATGTTTAAAAAAATGACTGCCGAGGGGGAAGATGGCAGCGCCGGGAGGACTCTCATTCTGAACAGCAGCACAGCAGGATTAGCACAATGACCAGCAAGCAGAACTCTCAGCCATAAAACACAAGTGATTGTGTTTCACAGGTGAGAGGATACCCCACGGTGGGGGATTCAATTAGCTTTAACTCACCCGGCTAAACCTCAGAAGAGATCCTGGTTCTGCCAGGCGCTTGGTCGCCAGCCCAGAGCTACCCGCCAGCGCAATCTGGTCACGGTCCCAGACTGAACTGTGGGCCCACAACACCATAGACTGGATTTCCCAGTCGAGAGATAACCCCACGGAGCAGGAAACGATTGGGACCGACCTTAGGTTACCCAGACATCCCCTGGAAAAGACTCGGGTTCCGCGGGTGCCCAGGAGCCAGCCCAGAGCCAGAGCCGGGGACCCAGGCGCCTGCACAGAGCCCTGCCTGCGCGCCTGATTCGCCGCCTCAGATAGAACTGTGGGCCCCAGGGCACCAGAGACTCAGTTTCACCGTTGGTTGCAAACCCACAGGGAGGGAAACGGCTGGTCTGATCTCAGAGCACTCAGCTGATACCACCACCCCGAAAAGGTCTCGGGAAAATCATCCAGTTTAGGCAGATGTCCAGGCTCCCAACGGCCAGAAAGGCGGAGCCAGGGGCGGGCGCCTGTGCCTGTGGGTTCTACTCGCCACCACCCCAGACAGAACGGCGGTCCCCAAAGCAAAGACTGGGTGTCCCTGGAAGGAGGAATCCCCCAGCGGGAGGGATCATCAGGTCTAACACTCAGGACACCCAGCACCAAAAGACTCTTTGGATTCACGCAGACTCTAGGCTCAAGCCTTCTACTGCAGGCAGGAGTGCTGTGCTCACCCGCCATTACTGAGTTCCCCTAAGGCACTGGGGCACACAGCTGCATCCTCAGACCTACAAAAGCCAGAGAGCCATTACAGCAGCCCTCAGATACTGTGCCAAGGATCAACCAGTTACCCCTAGCTAGACTGTCAAAACTGTGGGAATCCCTGGTCCTTCAAGAGGGCTACACCCACAGCGTCCCCATCCGGACCAGAGCAGTGCCTGTAACCGACATCCCAGACAGGGACACACAGCTTCTGGTCCAGACTGAGGCACCCAGCCTCCAAACCAGAGCAGTGCCCCCAGGTGCCAACTCAACCTAGGTGCACATTCTCTAGGCCCAGAGCAGAGCACTCAGCCTCTGGCCCAGAGACTTGCTGAGTGCACCTCCCACTTTCCCAGACAGAACTGTGTGCCCCAGGATAACAGACTGAGTTTCCTGTTGGGAGAAAACCCCACAGCTAGGGAATCAGCAGGTTCTTCAAGAGGACTGTACCTGGAAAACTGTAACAACAGCAGCAGCTCACTAAATTTATAACGAGAAACCCAGCAGTGGGGCAGCTGTCTTGAGAACTTCTATGGGTAAGAGGAGAGCCCCCCCTGCCTAACATAGACCACAGCTACTACTCAGGGCTATAAACCTGAGGTGAGCAGTGGCAACTCCTGAGAAACACTGGCCATACAGTGACCATAACCAAAAAGCAGAGGAGGACTCCTTCAGGAAAAATCATCTTCCGGCCAAGGGGATTCTCCCTACCTCAGGACTCCAGGAAGCACAGAAACTAACAGCCAACACCTAAAACAGCCCAATGGGTAGAGGTCAGCGTAAAAGCTCAACCAACAAAAGACAGAGCAATATTGCATCTCCAGAACCCAGCCATCCAGGGGCGAACAGCCCTAGACAACGCAGCACAATAGAAAATCAAGAAGATGACCTTACATCTATGCTGATGAAGAGGATAATAGAGGAAACAAATAAAATACGTAAAGAATTAGAGGAAGATAAAAACAAACAGATCATGGCTATCCGTAAAGAAATGGAGGAAGTTAAAGACAAGCAGATTATGGCCATCCGTGAAGAAATACAGGAAGATGCAGCCAAACAGTTTGTGGCCTTCAGAGAAGAAGTAATTAAATCACTGAAAGAAGTAAAAGAAACAGAGTTGAAGAAACTAAAAGAAAAAGAGGAAAATACATTCAGACAGGTGACAGAAGTAAACAAAACAAATCAAGACCTGAAGATAGAATTGGAAAAATTAAAGAAAATACAAATGGAGAAAATAATGGAGAGGAAGAATTTAGGGAAGTAAACAGGAACTACAGAGGTAAGCATAACTAACAGACTACAAGAGATGGAAGAAAGAATCTCAGGTGTAGAAGATACAATGGAAGAAATCGATGTATCTGTCAAAGAAAATGTTAAATCCAAAAAATTCCTGACACAGACCGTCCAAGAAATCCAAGACAATATGAAAAGACAAAACCTAAGAATAATAGGTATAGAGGAATAAAAAGACTCCCTTCTCCAAGGCCCAGAAAATATTTTCAACAAAATGATTGAAGAAAATTTCCCCAAGTTAAAGGAGAAGCCAATAAGGATACATGAGGCCTACAGAACACCCAACAAATTTGACCAGAAAAGAAAATCCTCCCGCCACATAATAATCAAAACAGTAAGTATACAGAACAAAGAAAAAATACTAAAAGCTGCAAGGGAAAAAGGCCAAGTAACATATAATGGCAAACCCATTAGAATCACACCTGACTTTTCAACAGAGACTATGAAAGCCAGAAGGGCCTAGACGGATATCATGCAGACCCTAAGAGAACACAGATGTCAGCCCAGGCTACTATACCCTGCAAAACTCTCAGTCCTCATAGATGGAGAAAATAAGATATTCAATGACAAAAACAAATTTCAATAATACCTACATACAAATCCAGCATTACAGAAGACACTGGAAGGGAAAATACAACCCAAGAAAATTACCTTCTGTCAAGAAAACACAGGAAATAATTAACCTTACTACAGTAAAACAAAAAGCAACCAAGCACACTACCTTATGAACACAGCCAACATCAAAATCAAAGGATCTAACAGCCATTGGTCATTAATCTCTCTCAACATCAATGGACTCAACTCTCCAGTAAAAAGACACAGATTAACAGAATGGATACGTAAGCAAAACCCAGCAATCTGTTGCATACAAGAAACACACCTAAGGCACAAAGATAGACATTACCTGAGGGTAAAAGGTTGGAAGACGACTTTCCAAGCAAACGGACCCAAGAAACAAGCAGGAGTAGCCATTATAATATCTGATAAAATAGACTTTCAACCAAAATTAATAAAAAGAGATGGGGAAGGACACTTCATACTCATCAAGGGAAAATTCCACCAGGAAGACATCACAATCCTGAACATCTATGCCCCAAATACAAGAGCACCCACATTTGTAAAAGAAACTGATAAAATTTAAACCACATATGGATCCCCACATATTGATAGTGGGAGACTTCAACACCCCACTCTCAACAAAGGACAGGTCAACAAAACAGAAATTAAACAAAGAAACAATATCTCTGACAGAGGTCATGAATCAAATGGACCTCACAGACATTTACAGAACCTTACACCCAAACACAAAAAAATTTACCTTCTTCTCAGCACCTCATAGAACCTTCTCCAAAATAGACCATATAGTTGGTCACAAAGCAAGCCTCAACAGTACAAGAAGATTGAAATAATCCCTTGTATCTTGTCTGATCACCATGGAATAAAGTTGGACTTCAACAACAACAGAAATAGCAAAAAGCCTACACACACGTGGAAACTGAACAACTTGCTACTAAATGACAGCTGGGTCAGGGAAGAAATAAAGAAAGAAATTAAAGTCTTCCTAGAACTCAATGAAAATGAAGACACAACATACCCAAACTTGTGGGACACAATGAAAGCAGTGCTAAGAGGAAAGTTCATAGCACTAAGTGCCTTCAAGAAGAAATTTGAGACAGCTCATTCAAGCAACTTAATGGCCCATTTAAAAACCCTAGAAAAAGAAGAAGCAGACACAGCAAAAAGGAGTAGATGGCTGGAAATAATCAAACTCATGGCTGAAATCAATCAATTAGAAACAAATAAAACAATTCAAAGAATCAATGAAACCAAGAGCTGGTTCTTTGAGAAAATCAACAAGATCGACAAACCCTTAGCCAAGCTAACTAAAAGGCAGAGAGACACCACCCAAATCAACAAAATCAGAAATGAAAAGGGGGACATAACTACAGACATTGAGGAAATCCAAACAATCATTAGGACGTACTTCAAAAGTCTATATGCCACAAAATTTGAAAATCTAAATGAAATGGACAATTTTCTTGATCGATTTGACTTACCAAAGCTGAATCAGGACCAGGTAAATTAATTAAATAGTCCTATATCCCCCAAAGAAATAGAAGCAGTCATCAAAATCTCCCATCCAAAAAAAAAGCCCAGGACCAGATGGCTTCAGCGCAGAATTCTACCAGACCTTCAAAGAAGAGCTAACTCCAATTCTTTTCAAACTACTCCACAAAATAGAAACAGAAGGAACTCATTCTATGAAGCCACAGTCACCTTGGTACCTAAACCTCACAAAGACTCAACAAAGAAAGAGAATTTCAGGCCAATCTCCCTTATGAATATTGATGCAAAAAATACTTAACAAAATACTTGCAAACTGAATCCAAGAACACGTCAAAGATATTATCCACTATGACCAAGTAGGCTTCATCCCAGGTATGCAGGGGTGGTTCAATATATGGAAATCCATCAATGTGATCCATCATATTAACAAACTGAAAGAAAAAAAACCACATGATAATCTCCACAGAGGGCCTCTGAAAGCCTCTGCCATGCAGACTGTGAAAGCAGATGCTGAGCCTGATGGCCAACTGATGGGCAGAGTGAATGGAATTTTATGTAAGAAGTGGGAAATAGTAAGAGCTGGAGAGGACAGGAACTCCACAAGCAGAGCAACAGAACAAGAAAATTTGAACACAGGGAACTTCCCAGAGACTCATACTCCAACCAAGGACTATTCATGGAGATAAGCTAGAACCCTGACAATGCAGCCACTTCTGATGAGAACTGATATACTAGAACAGAAAGAAGGAGAGGAGAACCTCCCCTATCAGTGGACTTGGGGAGGGGCATGCATGCAGAAAGGAGGGGGGAGGGTGGGACCGGGAGGGGAGGAGGGAGGGGCTTATGGAGGGATACAAAATGAATAAAGTGTAATTAATAAAAGTTAAATAAAAAAAAAAGACTGCCGAATAAACTTATTTAACTTCCTTTAATGGTAGTGATTGCTACTATGTAATTCTAATGAATAATTCTTTGTGACATTTATAGGCAAGTACAATGGCTAGTTAAATCTCATAACATTAATCGGTAATCCCTGAGGGCTCAGGCACCTTAAATGTGCTTTAAGGACACAGTGAACTGCCATTGTATCTGTCCATGTACAAGCACAACTGAAAAACCAAAGCACGGTGTGTGGGGATTGGTAAAAGGAAGCTTTTCATTATTACCATATTTTCCTGTAGTTTTTCTGCTTATAATTAGCCAAATATAGGAGAAAGCAGGTTTTAGTTTCTTGATGTGTCAATATTTCTCCCACAGTAAGTTTATTTTAACTCTTAAATTTACTTTGTGTTTTATTTTTAAACATTTTTCAGATGTATTTACTTTACGTCTGTGGATGTTTTGGCTGCATGTATTTATGCGCGCCACATGCATGCCTTGTGCCCGTGGAAGTAAAGAGAGCATTGGATCCCCTAGGATACAGATAAAGTTACAGATGTTTGAGAGCCACCATGTGGGTGCTTGGAACGGAACCCGTGTCCATCAACAAGAGCAGCCAGTGCTCTTAGCCACTGAGCCATCTCTCCAAACCCGTACTTCAGTAGATGTTTTTTGCTACATAATTCATTTTTTTCTACAAAGATTGTCTTGAGTTATTCCTAGATGAATCTTTCATCTTCCTTTTGAGTGTAAATCTTAATCGACTTTCTAAAATAATTCTCTAATTTTCTTCTATTTTCTATCTTATCTTGTCTCTGCATCTCCTAAATCTTCTTCCATTTAGATGCTTATTCCATAGCCCCTCCTTCAAATTTGTTCTAGTGGCTAGGCTTTGGTTCCCAAGACAACTTAGCTGAGAAAGTCATTTGTAAAAGATATTCTTCGCAGACTGGAGATGTGTTTGCCCAGTATGCACAGAGCCATAGTTCACCCATAGTACTGCATAGACTAGTATGAAGGCACACTCCTGCAATCACAGCACTTGGGAGGTAGAGGCAGGAAGATCAGAACTTCAAGGCCATCCTCAGCTTTGTACTGAGTCTGATGCTAGCCTGGACTCCATGAATCACCACCACCACCACCACCACCACTACCCGCACAAAAGAAAAGGCATCTGTAACATTGCAGATTCTTGCAAGGGAGTGCCCTCTCGTTCTGTCTTCATTGAATACTTCTTTGGTCCTGATTCATGTGGAGAAAGAAACATGTAATAGCTTGGTTTTTTATTTCCCAGTTTCCGTTGATAAGCTAGCTGCTGCTGTTTTGTAGACTGCCTTCTTCAGCCAACTGCACAGTCTGTAGCCCGATCATTCTGAGGTACTAAGCAAACTGAAAAGGCTCTGAGTTTTAAAATAATACACTGGGATTTCTTACTTGGATTGTGTGTCTGTCATAGGTTGGTAAGGGCATTTTGCTTCTTCCCTCTTGTAAAGACACAAACTCCTAGAGCAACCACAATTTCAACTGTTATTGTTTAGTGTGATAAGGAGAAAAGGCACTTTTTGATGTTCGGCAACAGTGTTTCAACAACAAAGTACAGAGTTATCTTGAGGTTTTGGCTGGAATCAGTCTTAGCCCCACCCAAATCCAAGACAGCAAAATCTAAGTTTAGCAAGTAAAGGGGATAGGTTGTAGAAAGGGAGGGGATGGTTGCTGAATGTTCAAAGAAAAGACATATTGACGTAGGAAAATACATAGGAGTGTGTGGTAGTGTCTATGCCAGGGTCAAATCAACTCATTTGGGGCTGGAGAGAAGGCTCAGTGGTTAAAAGTACTGGTTTTCCTGGCAGAGAACCTGGCTTCAATTTAGAGAATCTGTGAGGCAGCTCACAACCATCTGAAACTCATTCCAATCCCTGCCATCCTCTTCTGTCCTCCACAGGTACTGCACCCTTATGGAACACATACATACATGTAGGCAAAACACCCATATAAGTAAACTAATAAAGAAAAAAAGACTAAAGACAAATACTTCTGAGTATTGCAGTGTTTTAAAGTTATGGGAATGTTGTTGAAACTTTCCAAGGTCCTTTTCCTGAGCGTTGACAGAGCCTTATAGAGGGGTCTTGAGTTATGTGAACTTGAATAGTGCAAAGAGTATTATCCGTCTTTTATAGAAGTCTCCAATTCACCTTTTAATGATATGTTCTGCCTTCATGAAAGAAAGACTTTGCAACTCTGGTGAGGAAGAAAAATAAGGGAACTAATAGAGGAGGCACATTGCAAGTATATTAATTACAAATGAAAGCCTACATTCTTAAAAGAGAGTCTCCTCATCATCTTTTCTGATGCATTTTTACTGTCTCCAGCTTAAGAGATTTTTGTCTATTAACAACTTCTGACTATAATAAAAACAAATCATTGTCTACGTAAATGTCACTTTTATAAAAACTAGACTTCTGAGCTCATTTTCTGTTGGTCATCTAAGGCTGGGCATGCAGCCTACCATTAAGAGCACTTTCTTTCTCTAGTGAGACTGCCTTGGGGAAAACTAAATTTTCATTACCAAGTGGTTATTAACTGGAGATAGCTTCTGAGTTAGGGATGGGGACATGTGTCCATTTCTCCTTTCAGCTCTAGGACCCCCACTGGTGCAGCCATGCAGGCCCTGTGCATGCTGCTTCCCTTAGTCTCGGTGAGTTCATATGTGACTAGATCATGTTGATTTAGAAGGCCTTGTTTTCTTGATGTCTTCCATGTCCTCTGGCTCTAACAATCTTTCTGCATCCTCTTCTGCAGAGATCCCTGAGCCCTAAGGGGAAGGGCTTGAGGGAGACATCTCATACAGCACTCAGTGTTTCAGGCCCTCTCATTTTCTGCACAATGTCTATGGGTCTTTGCGCTTGTTCCCATTTGTTGCAGGAAGAAGCTTCTTTGATGATGGCTGAATGAGGCACTGATAGATGAGTATAGAAAGTCATTAGGAACCTTTACATATTTTTTTAAACAGTAGTATTTGGTTTTACCTTAGGTTTCTGGACTAACTCGTCTCCGGTATTTGGTCACCCAAGCAGTGTTGGGTGCTGGTTCCATCTTGTGGAACTGACCTTAAGTCAAACCAGATACTGGTTGGTCACTCTTCAAGCTTGGGTCACCATTGCACTAGCACATCTTGCAGGCAGGACAAAGATGGCAAAGTGCCTTCCTTTACCAAATACAACTAGCTAGCACGTAGGAGTGAAGGCTCTGTGTAGGCGCCATCTCTACTTCTTCATGTCCAGTGGGGTGAGTAAGTGCTGTCTTCACAGGGCCTTGCCATCAGTTTGTGGAGAGCAATCTACAGTCTACACATCAGCCTGAGTTCTGTGGCGGTTCCCATAGGAGCGCTTTGGCCAACAACTCAATTAGGTATGCCCAATCCCAGGTCTGGAACCTTCACTGGTCACAAGAGCTGTCTAGCTGGGGTCCTGTCTTTGGAAGTTCCTTGTCTCATTCTGTCATTTCAGGGCTTTTCCTTTTCCTTTTTTTTTTTTTTTAAATTGTATCTCACCCTTTTTTAAATTTTATTTTTATATTTTTTTAGCCTCTTATTTTTACCCCACGGGTCTTTTGTGTATACATCATGGCTTCCAGTTTAGTGTTTCTACAGGATTCCTGAGTATGCAAACAAGTGGGTCTCTGTATCGCTCTCTGCTTCTTGTGCTTTTGGGGTGCTCTATTCCTTTGGTTTCTTTGCTTTCTCCTATTCTGATGTATTAGTTTTTGTCTTATCTTATAATATTTTATTTTATCATTATTCCATAGAAGCCTGTTTGCTTTCTAATGAAAAGCAGAAAGGGAGTGGATCCAGACGGAAGAGAAAGTGGGGAGGAACTCAGAGGAGCAGAGGGAGGGGAAACCATTATCAGGATAAATCACCTTAAAAAATTGGCTTTTGCGTATTACTAAAAGTCTTTATGTGGTAGATAATAATTTTTTTCAGATCGGAATTATTAGAATCTCCGTGATCATAATTATCTGCACTTGGGGCTGGTTTTTCATTGTACTAGAAGAGCTGAGTGTGTGTGTGTGTGTGTGTGTATGTGTGTGTGTGTGTGTGTAGTGGACATGCATAACAGGAATAAGTCTTTGGCTGGTTGGTACATTTTCTGGTACGTGGTATTTTATGACATAGAAATAACTATGTTTTTATGGCTACGATTCTGACTTCAATTGATCCAGTCTGTCTTCTCCTTCTCTAAAATTGTTGAAGAAAAACACAGCCTCAATCTTTTCTTTTGTTATTCTTCTTCAGGAAGCCTTGCATGGAGCAAAATGATTCTTGTGAATGTGTGGTAACAGGAAATTCTTCCTCTTCCTTCTGAAGATTGGTGTCTTCAGATCTGCTGACCTAAATTGGCAATAGGCACATCAGTAGGAGAAAAGGCACAGGAGCTTCTTTACGTGCATTGGGGGCGCCTGATAACACACTGGTGTCCAAAGATCCACATAGCCTTTTTCACGGGGAGAAGAAAATGGGGCTGCAGGCAACGTGGGGGTGGTCACTGATGTTTATGAAAGAGAAGCAGCTCCGGGGGCCTCTGCTCTTGGTCTGAGAGGAAGTTCTCTGGGCTCTGGGTGTGGTGTTTGGCTCTCAGTCATCCCTTCTTGGTATCAGGCCAATCCTGCTTGGAAAATTACATTTCAGTAAGAGAACTTCAAGCAGTTTGTTCCCTTTTTCAGCAGATCTGCCTTTGAGTAGATAAGGCGACTTCGGAGTCAAGGCTCTCCCTGAGTGATGGAGTGGGTGGGTTGGAAAAGGCGAAGTCAGAGCCATCTTGGTTCTGACACAGCTAGTTCGGTTTTCAGACTTCCTTTACTTCAAAGTACTTGGCAGGCCAAAACACTATTTAGAGTATGGCTTTCTGAGCCCTCAACACACAACAACCGCTCTAAGGAAGACAGAGCGTATATGGCAGGATTCCCATTTAGCCGGTCTTAATGTGCTTTTGAGACATGTTCTGTCAGGCAGCTGGGCCCTTTGAGTCCATCCAGGCAGTGATTAAGTGTCTCTGGGGTCCCACTGGCAGCCCAAATCCCAGACCTGGCAATCCTTCTCCTGTCTGGTCTTCATCTGCAAATTAAGCATAATAGTAGTATCTACTTCATAGATTCTTTGAAGATTTAACCAGCAAATACACTTTAAAAAATATGTGCTGCGTAATAAGACAAAGTTTGAAGCGCTTTTCTCCCCCTTTCTTTCTTTTTTCTTTTCTTTCTTTCTTCCTTCCTTCCTTCCTTTCTTTCTTTCTTTCTTGCTTTCTTGCTTTCTTCCTGTGACAAATGTGACAAATGTTCAATTGCTATTTTACAAGGATTCAGGTTTTTTTTTTAATTAATTGTTATCATCAAAGGAAAAAATAGTTTGTGACTTGATTGTGAAAATTAGTAAATACAAAGTTAGGCTAATTAAGATCTATGTATTGCCATTGACCTCAGAAAAATAAAATCAGGCAAGAAATACAATTGAAATAGTTAACAGTTACATTTAAGAGTTATTAACTACAACATATTTGGTATCTAAAAGGCAACATCCGGTACTAGAAACAGAATTATTTTAACTGAACTTCTGCTGGTTAGGTTCTAAACATCAGCAGGATGGGAATCAACATATTTTCCATGAAATCATTAAGCAGAAGATGGATAAAGGGCTCCTTCATTGGTCTGGAGGCACAGGGTTTGTGGCGTTCACTCTGTGGGCTTCACATTTTGGTCCTTGTCGAAAACAGGGGTCCTGAATTACCCAAGAGCATCATTTCACTGAGTCATCAATACTGAGAGGATAATAGGTGCTCAGTATTCCCTTTACCAGAGCTCGCTTCCTCT
The DNA here is from genome assembly GCF_907164565.1 of Psammomys obesus. Taxonomy (NCBI): domain Eukaryota; kingdom Metazoa; phylum Chordata; class Mammalia; order Rodentia; family Muridae; genus Psammomys; species Psammomys obesus. The sequence continues at coordinate 2,193,571 of NW_026590663.1, read as the reverse complement.
AGCTAAACACATCCCCATGCTCAGTGTGATCTTAGAGCTGGACTCTCAGGTCCCTGCCCCAATCTCCTAAGCTGATTTTCTAGTTTAGGTTTTATTCACAGCACTTAAAAATTACTGAGTCGATTTTTAGTTTATTTACTATGCTTAAGATTTTTGTTTTCTTCAGGGGGAGAAAGATAGCTCAGCAGTTAAGAGCACATAATTCTCTTACACAGGACCCAAGTTCAGTTCCCAACTTTACAAACTGCCTATAATTCTATTTCCAGGGGATCTGATGCTTCTAGCCTCTGTGGGCACTTCACTCATGCTCACATACATGCATACATACACACATACATAATACATACATAATACATACAGAATATATAATATAAATATTTTCAAAATTTTTGTTTTCTTCCGTGTACATTTTCAAGTCTTGGTAATAGCTGATGCTAAATAAATGTCAATTATATAACTGAATATCTATTTCTATCTGTTCAAATGTTGTGCTGGCTACCTTTCACTGTCACCTTGACACTATCTAGATCTTCTAGCTAGAGAATCTCAATGAGGAATTATCTAGATCAAATTTGCCTGTGGACATTGAAGTGGGAAGACGTACATACCTGACGGTGGGTGGCACCACTCCCTAGGGTGAGTCCTGAACCTTATTAGCAGTTGGAGAAGAAGAAGGGAAGGAAGGAAAGAAGGAAGGAAGGAAGGAAGGGAGGGAGGGAGGGAGGGAGGGAGGGAGAGAAAGGAAGGAAGGAAGGAAGGAAGGAAGAAAGAAAGAAAGAAAGAAAGAAAGAAAGAAAGAAAGAAAGAAAGAAAGGAGCCAAATGTGGTGGCACATGACTGTAATCCCAGCCCTCAGGGAGGCAGAGGCAGGAGAATCTCTTTGAATTTGAGGTCAGCCTGGTCTACAGAGTGAGTCCAGGAGAGCCAAGTCTACACAGAAAAACCCTGTCTTGAAAAACCAAAACAAGAAATAAAAGAAAAGAAATAAAGGAAGGAAGGCAGAAGACAGTCAGGCAGCCCAGCAGATGGACAGACTAAAGGAAGGAAGGAAGGAAGGAAAGAAAGGAAGAAGAAAGAAAAGCCAGCAAGTAATCAAGTGAGCAGGCCGCATGAGCGTATTCGTTTCTCTCTGCTTTTGATTGTAATGTGACGTGAGCAACTACGTTAGTGCCCATTCTAACTCCTCTTGCTTGCTTCTCAAGGTTTGATTTGTGAAGTGGTAGACCTCTTTCTGCTCCTTGATGGGTTGTCACCCATCTTTCTAAGTTTAGAGCACCTTCTAAAGCGACATGGCTCTCGGAAGTCCGCTGAAGTGAAGTTCCCCTTGCTGGCATCACATTAAAGCTCCCAGGAACTTTTCATCACAGTCACTTCCTACATGCTGAGACGCTCAGCTTGGCTTCTGCTGGCCCCCTAAACATAGCTCCAGAGCCAGGGCGTCCACATGCCCACGGCCAGTGCAAAGTATGGCTTTGGAGTGTCCCACACAGGCCCATAGGCTGAAGTCTAGGCCTCTAGGAATGTACTGTTAGGATGTGGGGCTGTGTAGTAGGAAGTCGGGTAGTGGGGCCTCGCCTTGAAGAAGCTCTTAGAATCGCAGGCTTTCTTGCCTCTTTTCTTGCTTTCTGGCCGCCATGAAGTGAGCACCTGTGCTTTATCACACACCCACTCACGAGCTCTCTTTGCTGTAAGCTAAAACGGCAGGACCAAGTGACCATGGAGTGAAACCTCTGTAACCATGAACAAAACAATTTTCCTCCTCTTAAATCATTACAGGTATTTTTGTCGAGATAGCGGAAAGATAACATAGTCATCTGTTGTAACAGTCTTTATTGGTATCATGCAAGCTTACCTTCACAATGCAGTAAAAGTCCACACCATACCCTGTGGGTATTCTCTGCTTTTACTTCCCACCCGAATGCTTAAATGTATTCAGCTGAAAAGATATCCTAGTACCCATTTAAGAAAATAGATGTTAGCTGCATAGTCATGCAACTACTGGTACTACTCAGTAGTAAAGCCTGTGGTAGCTTTGATCAGGGTTCTCTCAAGGATCATTAAAGAAAAGCTTTTCTCCTCCCCTACCCCCCTCCCCAAATGGATTCTACTTCTGGTTTTGGGTAGTGACCTAACATTCTAAATTACCCAAAATTTAAGAGTTAAAATAGCTAGGCCTGCCAATCACTTGACCAAGGAACCTCTCCTGGGGAAGGTTAATTCACCCATCTCTTTCATGCAAAAGAGATGGAAGGAATAATTATCCCTTTGATGAGATAATATGCTTTTCCTTCCCAGAAGCCACACTCTTGGTGCAGTAACTTAGGGAGCTGTTACCATGGAGCCACAGCTGAGCTAAGTCTGGGTCTGCCATGTGGCTATTTGTCTGAGTAATGTGGATGACTGTCTTCCTTCTTCTCTTCCATATGACCATATGTGTGGTGCCCACAGAGGCCAGAAAAGGGCATTAGAACTCCTGGATTTCTGGATGGTGGTGAACCATCATGTGTGTGCTGTGAACTGAACTCAGATGTGCTCCAGTGCTCTAGAGCCAGGAGTCATCTCTCTAGACTCCTCTTTTAGGCTCTAGTAAAACCATCTCAAGCTGCTTTGGAGTTTGTTCTTAAATTTCTTTGTTAGTGAGATTAAGAACCTTAGGAAGGGATCCTAAAATCTTCTAGTAACAGTAGAGTACTTGCTTAGCCCATTCAAGACCCAGGTTCGATCTCTAGTACCACAAAAGAGACTTCTAAAATCAAAAAAGTTTCTTATCTGTTAGGCTGGATTAATAAAGTTATGTTTGGTGACTATGGTGGCTTGACTAGGTATGGCCCCATAGACTCATGTGTTTGAATGTGAGCCACAGAGGAGTGGCATTATTAGGAGGTGTGGCCTTATAGAATGTGGCTTTGTTGGAGGAAGTGTGTCACTGTGGGGTGGGTTTTGAGATCTCCTATGCTCAAGCTATGGCCAGTGTGGCACACAGTCTCCTCCTTGCTGCCTGTGGATCAAGATGTAGAACATTCAGCTCCTTCTCCAGTATCATGTCTGCCTGCATGCTGCCATGCTTCCCACCAAGACAATAAGGAACTAAACCTCTGAAACTGTAGGTCAGCCCCAATTAAGTGTTTTCCTTTATAAGAGTTGCTGAGGTTATGGTGTCTTTTCACAGCAATAAACCCCTAACTAAGACAGTGATAAAAACAAATTCTGCACTATCAAGTCCCCAAGAGAATAAACTGACACTATTGTTGTTTAAATGTAAAGTACTTCCTCATCTACTTCGAGTGCTAGGAAAGTCTAAGGTGAGACACCTACAAGCCTTGTTCTCTGCCTGTGAACTGACATTTCAAGGTGCTGTGAAGGCCGCTGATCATGTTAGCATCTGTTCACATAAGAACAACTGTTTATACTGTGTGCAATTACTCAGTTTATATACTGTGGTCCCTGAAATGCAAGCTGTATATTGAGGGATTAGTGTCATATAACTAAGGTAACTGAAGTTCCTATATGGCAAAGCCAATAAAAAATGAGAATTTCTGATATACAAATATAAAAATATAGATATGTTTTTACAAGCTACGCTTGTGTTCTGAAACTGACAAGACAAAAGCAGTTTAGTACCATGTAGGGCAAAAGGTATGACTCTATGAAAATAAAACAGTCGAGACAAAAAAAAGGGGGGAAGGGGTGATGTGGGGAATAGTCCGATAGAGAAGTGCCTTGGCTAGTTTTATGTCAGCTCAACACAGTGGAAGTCATCTGAGAGGAGGGAACCTCAGCTAAGAAAATGCACGCATAAGGTGGGGCTGTAGTTAAGTTTGTAGGGCATTTTCTTAATTGGTGGTTGATAGAGGAAGGCCCAGCCCATTGTGTGTGGGGCCTGAGCTGGTGGTCCAGGCTCTGTAAGAAAGCAGGCTGAGCGAGGCATGAGGAGCAAGCCAATAAGCAGCACTCCTTCATGGCCTGTGCATCAGCTCTGGCCTCCAAGTTTCTGCCCTGATAAAGTTATTGTCTTGATGTCCTTTGATGATGGAGTATGGTGTGGAAAGGTAAGCCAAATAAACCATTTCCTCCCCAACCAGTTCTTGGTCATGGTAGTTTATCATAGCAACTGTAAACCTAAGACAAGAAAATCGGTCAATTGTCTATTTAAGGAACTACAGTTTGCCTCTATTGAATACTTAAAGAATGTATGGACTCAGGAGCCAGGAAGTTCAGAGTAAGTCATTAGATCCCAGACTCAGCAGACTGACTGAGGGATAGTTTTAGCCAAAACAGGAAGGTTGCCCATGATTTCCACTTGAAAAGACTTTATTTATTACTACTGTACTGAGATAATCAGCTGACATTCCTGAGGGACTGAAGTGAAGCTGTCTGGAACTAGAGCCCTACCCCACCCCTGCTCCCAGTAGCTGATACACCCAGAAAAGCAATCAGTGTCATGCTTGATACCATGAAAAAGGACATACACCCCGAAACCAAAAACAGAACCAGAGACCTTAGGTGGCCAGTGCAGCGGTACCTATCAGGTTATCGAGTGTTTGATCTTGTCTGCCAGTGTGAACTTGCCCACTCTGCTCCACTGGGCCTGAAGCCTTCAACTATCCCTTTTGAATATCTTTATCAGAATTGTTAGATCACAGAGGTGGCTCCAGAAGTTGAGAACACATTCTATATCCTATCTAGTGCCTCCCATGAAGCCCCTACCCTATAACAGCCCCTATGGAGATGGGGACATTAAATTAATTCTTCCAAACTACTGCCTGATATCTTATCAAGCACCTACCTTCAATAATCTTCTTAATTCAGAGACTCTTCCCTTCTAAGCACAGAGACCCGCATCCTCTAAAATCCATACATGGAGGGAATTAACTTTGGCTGTAAGTTGCTGTTGGATCTCCTATTCCATCCCGCCATTCTTTCCTTCCTTCCTTCCTTCCTTCCTTCCTTCCTTCCTTCCTTCCTTCCTTCCTTCCTTCCTTCCTTCTTTCCTTCTTTCTTTCTTTCTTTCTTTCTTTCTTTCTTCCTTTCTTTCTTTCTTCTCTCTCTTTTTTTTTTTTTACTTTTAACTTTATTTAATTGTTTACTTTACATCTCAATCATAGTCTCTATCTTCCTCTCCTCTTGGTCCCACCCTCCTTCCCCTTTTCCCCTTCTCTCTTCCCCTACCCCTCAGGAAAGAGGGTCACCCCACTAACCCACCCTAGCACTTCAAGTTGAATCAGGACTGAGCACATCCTCTTCCACAGTAGCCTGGCAAGGTAGTCCCACCAGTGGGAAGCGATCAAAAATCTGGCAAGAGAATCCATGTCAGAAACAGCCCCCCCGCTTCCCTTACTAGGAAATCCATAAAAAGACCAAGTTGTCAATTGGGTATATGTGTCTAGGGAGCCTAGATCCAGTCCATGCATGGTCCTTGGCTGGTCCTTGCATGGTCTCTGCAGAGCCCAAGTTATTCGGGTATGTTGGTCTTCTTGTGAAGCTCTTGTCCCCTCTGGGTCCTTCTATCTTTCCCCAAACTCTTGCACAAGGCTCTCTGCATGCTGCCCAATCTTTGACTGTGAGTCTCAGCATCTGTTTCAGTCCTTTGCTGGGTGGACCCTCTCAGAAGATAGCTATGCAAGACTCCCATCTGCAAGCACAGCAGAGTGTTACTGTTGGTGTCAGGGGTTGGTTCTCTCCCATGGGCTGATCTCGTTTGGACCAGGACAGGAATCGGTTGGACATTCCCTCAGTCTCTGCTCTATCTTTATCCCTGCACATCTTGTAGGCAGGTAAATTTGGGTGTGGGTTGGTGTTCCCCTCTTTCCACTAGGAGTCCTATCTAGTTAGAGAGTGGCCTCTTCAGTGTCTATGACGCCCGCTACTAGGGCTCTCAGCTAGAGTCACCCCATAGCCTCCCTGGAGCCTACCCTCTTGTAACTTTCCAGCTTGTCTTAGAGATACCCCTGCCCACAGCTTCTCTTCTCTATGCAAGCCCTCTGTTTCCTGCCCCCACACTCCACACATCTGATGCCCACCCTTTTTTCACCCAAACCATTCCTGGGTATATATCCAAAAGATGCTCTACCATACAACAAGGACATTTGCTCAACTATGTTCATAGCAGCTTTATTTATAATAGCCAGATATCTCTCAACCTAAGAAGGGTTAAAGAAACCGTGGTACATTTACATAATGGAATACTATTCAGCTGTTAAGAACAAGGAAACCTTGAAATTTGCAGGCAAATGATGGAACTGGAAAAGACCATCCTGAGTGAGAAAGATGAACATATACTCACTTACAAGCAGATATTAGCCCGTAGTACAGGGTAACCATACTATAATTCAGAGACCCAAAGAAGCTAAGCAACAACAAGGACCCAAAAGAGGATGCTTGAATTTCACTCAGAAGAGGAACTAGAATGGGCAGCAGAAGTGGTTGAAGAGACAGAACAGGACAGGAAGGGGAGCACAAAAGTATACTCCTCCCATTCTTACCTTAAGTGATTATTTATGGAAATCCCTCTCTGTTTATCTGTGTACGGAACTTGGAAGAACTGGCTGCCTATAAGCACAGACATAAAAGAAACCAGTCTCAAGCATCTCGTAGCACTGTTAAGAGCATAAGGAGTCCTCAGGCACAGCAGTAGTGGCAGAAACGATTTTCAGGTCCAGTCAGTGTGGAGCCAGATTGAAGCTAGGAAGCCGACAGAAGTACCACTCAAGGAGACAAAATGGACAGTGCAGATGCAAAGCAGGATATGTACTTCATGTCTCTTTTACCAGTAGTGAAGCTCGAACCCAGAGCTTCACACTGCCACTGAGCTTCCTCCTGCCCCTTCCTGCATGCTTTATTTTGTGATAGGGTCCAACTAACTTGCCCAGGTTGGTCTTGAAGTTACTTGAAGGCAGTGGAGGCAGGCTTTCATCTATTAATTTTACTGCCTGTGACACCAGCCTCACTTGTGTTATTGGTTTGGTTTTTGTTGCTGTTTTTCTTGAGACAAGGTCTCCTTCTGTGGCCCAAGTTGGACTTGAACTCAATACCTAACTGAGACTGGCCTTAGATCTTCTGATGTTTCTGCTTTTACCTCTCATGTGTACAAGTGTGTGCCACTACGGCCAGCTACACTTAAGTGCAATAGCCCAAGACCTGCTCTTGTGGCTTTTGAAGTCACATTGTTCAGAGGATGTCACTGACAAGCAGGACTGAAAATTAATCAAATTCTACAAATCAAACAAAGCAGACAAATTACGTTTAAAACATGAGCTGGCTTACTCCTTTAATGTTAAACATTTTCTTTTTGTAAATGTGACCCAGAGTGGTTCATGAGGAACAGTGATCAGGTGAGGAAGGAGTGCTGGTACAGTTCAAATCAGATGACCGGGAGTCTAAGACGTGGGACCATTTGGTGTGAGGTTTCGGCTGCTTTGTTGCTCTCATGGAGACGCCTCTTAGACAATGAGCCATCTCTCTCCAGGTGAGCGTGCCGGCAGTTTGGTCAGTTACATGGACTCTTAGCCAGTGAGATATAATCCAGATCCAGAGGAAAGAGAAACTCTTCTCCTTCCTGGTGTACCATTGCTCTTTCTATGCTGATTCACACATTGACAATCATCAGAAAGAACCCTTTCGCCTCAGCCCCAGGCTATCCATACAGCCTTACTTTCTTAGCTCATAAGGGAATAATGCTCCCTTGCACTTTTAGTCACTTTATCTGCATTCCCTGCCCATAACAATGTTCATTATCTACAAGCCCTGGGCATTTCCCACCTTCATAGTGACTGCCCATTTATAGATTGTCTCTTAAATGCCTTCACATGGATGGCCAGAGACCTAACTTGGAGTATTTCTTTACAAACTAGAAAGGGTTTTTGTTGTTCTTCCAGAGGCTGCACTCAGTTCTTCCTGTTCACATTTCTTCATTCTCACACATTTTAAGAAGCGACCAGGTATATATGCAGACCCCTTGGTGAGAGGCAATCTATTTATTTGACTCTGGCAGTTACGCACATAGTGAATGCAGCTCAGTGAGAGAATGCTTGCCAACAGGTACAAGTAAAATAGAGACAATGGACTTCAAAGGTACGTACTAGAACCCCAGATTTGTCAAACTTACTAAGAGTTCCGCACTTCCTTGTTAACAATGGGTGGGATGTGCTTGTCCCTTATTGAATTATCTCAGACACACACACACACACACATACACACACACACACACGCGCGCACGCCCACCAGTACAAGAAAATGCTGAGATGTCTTCAAGGACTAACAGGACACTGATCTGTATTTCACATACGCGGGTATGTCCAAAATAATACTGTCCTCATGGTTAACATAACACAAAGTGTTCCAACAACCTAATAACGTCTGGTCTCTTCTCTGTCAGCAACAGGTTGAATCTTCCGCAATCAGCACTGGCCCCTTTCCTCCATCCCTTTTCCTTCCAGTTTAGAATTGCTTCCCTGAGATTTAGCCTCAGTCTGGATTTTTATTTCTTTAATCCCTGCGACAATCTTTCCTATCTAGTATCACCTGACACAGAGTCTGAATCATTCCAGAGAAGGGAGAGGGGGGAGGCAGGGAGAGGAGAATAGGGAATGAATGCAATATTGATTAGGATGTGCAAACCTATTTAACAGCTATAGATTTTCCGTCAACCAAGGCTTGTTTTTGTAAGCTTGAATCCTTTATACTTTCCACTTGGCCACAAGATTCCTTTTAGCGCCTTTGAACTAGGTTTTGTTCTTGTTTGTTGTGCCATCTCCATAACACATTGGACTGGGAGTCAGTCTCGTGATTACAGAAGAGCCACATGACCTTAGCAGAGAAGCATGCTTAGTAGTTTCCTATCCATGCTCATTCTTCTTGTGTTCTGGCTTGGTGCTTTTGTTTTGTCTTGTCTTTGTTTTTTGTTGTTGTTTGATTATAAGATAGTAAATAGGAGATCTGGAATTGGAGTACAAAGAGTGGGGCAGAGAAATCGAAGTTCGAAATAGGAAATAAATTGGATTTGGAAAACACAATTCCTTCAGGCAAAGCAACAATGCTTGCTGTAGCCACAAACTGTGGAACAAGCTGATCAAGATTTTTTTGCTGGGCTTTAGTAGTCTGAAAGTCTGTGAGGACAGAAGCTCCTTGTGGTGTAGTTGATCTTGGGCCATCCTAAGTTCTTCTAAGTCAGTGTTTCACAGAAAACTCCAAAACTGTTAGATACTGAAGTCCCCATGTAGTTTCTGACTCTATTGTTTTGTAAATGTCCAGAAACCTTTTTTTGTTTTGGTTTGGTTTAGCCTCTGAGACAGGGTTTCTCTGTCTAGCCCAGGCTGTCCTGGAACTCAATCTGTAGACCAGGCTGGCCTCAAACTCAGAGATGTGCCTGCCTCTGCCTCCAAAGCACTGGGATTAAAGGCGTGTGCCACCAACGCCTGACTAGAGCTGTTTTATTTCAAACCTTGCTTCATACGTTTTTCTACTGCACACTACAGGCATATTTTGAGTGTTTAAAGAAACGATGCTTTACTGCTTCTGCTTAAGGGATTATAAATGCAAGCTTCCATCTTCTGAGTTGATAAGGACCACATGTGCGACACAGACACCTTAGTGAAGCTTACAGCAGTGCTTTTCCAACTTTCGTGCGCATTCTCTTAGATAAGAAGCTTTAAAAACGCCGATTGCTAGCTGCCAGCTCCACAACATAGCTGACAGGTCTGGTTAGGGCACAGGAAATTTACATTCCTCCTGTGTTATCAAAAGTTCCTTGCTATGGTTTGGATCGTAAATGGCCTCCAAAGGCCCGTGTGCTAACAGCTTGGCCACCTGCTCATGGCTCAATTCAGAGGTAGCGCAGCTTTTAGTGGACAGGAGCGATGAGAGCATGTGAGGTCAGAGTGTGTGGCCCTAAGAGATATTCTACCCCAGGTCCTCCCTTTGTCTTTCTCTGGCCACAGCTTTGCTCCACCATGCCTTCCCTGTCGTGCTGTTTTATCTCTGACCTAAATCATTAGAGTCATCCAGCCATGGTCTGAAATCTTATAATCGTCTTGGATATTTTATCACAGTAACAGAAAGGTGGTTGACACATTGCTAATGCTTCCGGAATGTGAACAGCAACACATGTATAAAGTATACCTTTTTATAAACTTTAATATACCTTAGTTTTCATGCCGACTCTATTATAATGACAATTTAAAGCCCAGAGCCCATACACATCCTCCTCCTCATTAGACGTCTACTGCATCTTAGTTCTGCCTTTGTTACTGGTGACGTGCTGGTGAATATGACCGACACTGACTCCATCTGCTGGCTTCACATGACTAATCCACGGTACCCCTCCCTGAGAGCCGTACCACTGCTCAAATGAAAACACATGAGTAATAGGATTGTAATGGGGGAAGGAGGAAGAGAACAATGATTTTCCATTTCAAAGAGTTTATAGTAGAGATATGATTATTCAAATATTGCTTCCTTGGGGATACCGCAGCTTTTACAGGACATTGCAGAACACAGAAAAACTTTCTAAAGTAAAAAGACAGACATCAGACAGGCAAAAAACAAAAACAAAAATTTGAGACGATTGTATTATATTTTACATAGGTGTGGGTGTGTGGATGCCCCAGAATCCAGAAGAGGGCATCGGATCACTTGCAGCTGAAGATATAGGAATTGAGGATGGAAATGAAGGACTCTGGGGTCTGAGGACATCATTCAGGCATCTATCCAGGCCCAAATAAATAAATAAATAAATAAATAAATAAATAAATAAATAAAAATCATTTTTGAAGTGGAGTTTTTTTTTTCCAAAAGCCTTTCACTTTCACTTTCTGCTTAGCATAAACCCACGCCTCATTTCACTCTCTCTCTTAGCAATGGCACCTGGCCCACACTGTAAGTGCACAGACACACTGAAGCACACAGAGGGGCATACAGAGTTTGGCTTCCGAAAACATGTTCCCCTCGAACTCGAGTTGGGAGCATCGCACACACCTGCATAGCAGCATGCTTTACATATTTTAAGGAAGTCAGGCTGCTGAAAGAATGCTGACAGCAGATCTTCCCTGACTTGCTGTGGGGTCATGTCCTGACAGGGAAAAGCGTCATAAGTCAAGATGGCTTTTAATGTGTTCAATGCACTAAATGGCAGTTTAGCAGTATGGTACCCACAGAGCTTCACTCTGCCCTCAGGGTCATATGGCTTCCCGGGAGCTGAGAGAGTAGTAAGATCCCACATAGTGCCTGAGGTCAGAATTCAAAGCAGAGCTTTGATTGCATGCACAATGATTTTGCACTGTTGTAAAATGAAGAACTGTACGTGAGACTGTTATAAGCCTAGGACCATCTGTACAGTCAATGCACACAAAGCATGAATTCTGCCGTGCATTCTGCGAAATGCCTGAGGAGCAGTCAGTCTAGTTTAGCGGACATCATCAGTTCCAAAGCCAGAGGGGCTTGCTTTGATGAGATGACCTTCAGTGCAGGAAGCAAGGAAGCCTTGAGAAAAGTCCGGAGTGAATGGGTATTATTGAAACGAGCCTTGGAGTAATGGAAAACCAGCCTAGCCAGTTCTCAAAGGGACCAGGTTCAGAAAGGCAAAGCCTTCCGCTGTCCAAGCTTGAGTGCTTACTGAGGATTGACGAGTGTGTACAAGAGCTCAACTGCAGCTTCTTCTTCTTCCTCCTTCCAGATGGTTACAGCCCACTGCTTGCCTCCATGGACCTCCTCCCGGGAGTAGACAGCATCCCTCGCCCCTGTACATAATAAATGCTGAGGTGTTCTGTTGGAGCAATGTGCACACTCTGCCTGACTCCAGCTTTTCTGTACGTGTGTCTGCCCTCTCATCAATCCTTTGTCCGAGCTCTCGGACCCAAGCCATATGAGACACCATAGTTCAGCAAGCTCCTTTTGCTTCTGTTTTGTCATCTGCAAGACAAGAACGATAACAAAGCCTGCCTTAGAAGGATGTTGGAGTAAGTGAGGCATTCCATGGAAGACACTGAGAGACCGTCCAGCCCACAGCCAGTGCTTCATGTGTTCCATTCGTGGGTCTAGACAATATAAATACCTCAGTCCGCACAAAAGCATCATTAGCTCTGCTCTGAAGCTGAAGAGACCGAAGCACGAGTGAGTTTAACATTCCCAGTGTCAAGAAGCAGCATAGGCAGCTTGGCCAAGGAACTGGTTTCTTCACCTCCTTGCATCTTGCCTCTCCTGGGAATGGCTTTTGAAGGAAAGGCTCAAATATACATCATGAAGGTGCACGGTGCACCCACAAGTCATGAGCTCATAAGAACACATTTCCAGCTGACTCATTTTCTCCTTAAAACCAAAGAGGAAGTGAAGCCCTCTGGGTAATTCATCTTCCGTACTTGAGGTCTCTGAAAGACACAGTGTGGTTTAATAGAACATTTCCTTTAAAGCTGACATGGCTTCCTAGATCCTTTCTGCTGGTAGGCAGGTTTTGCAAGTTCTCTGAGCATGTCTTGTCACTTGGGATTAGCAGCAGGACCACTGACAGCATGCCTTGTTCTGTGGATTGAATGCACAGCACTTATAAAGAGCCTAATTCGTGCACCCGGCCACCAAGCTACACCTGATCCTCGAACAGGCTATGCCTGATCCGTGCACCCGGCTACCAAGCTGTGCCTACAGCGTTGTTTCTCCTTTCTGTCGATGGATTCAGTTAACTGATGCAGACAGAAGTGGGTACATGCGAATATGCCATCATAGGCATGTGAATAACACACACAAACACATTCATGATATAGGCAAATAGGCTAGAAAGAGTTGACCCTTTTACACTATTTATGCTGTTTAAACAGTACCTAGTCTTTGTGTCCATAGCTTTGGAGAAGAAAATTTGGATATAGAGGCCTATGCTACAAGGGTATCTCAGAGTGTGGTTGCCCAACTAACCTTTTGGAGGCAGGTGAAACCTGATGTCCTACCCAAGGTGTATTTTTCCATATGCACTTTGCCCAGTAGACAGAGAAAATAGAAGAGGACCCATGAGAAAGTGAATGGGTCACAAGTCTGGCCACCCCCACCCCTAAGAAGGTGAGTTAGTAGAGAGCTGACCACGTGTGTTCAATTTTCATCCTGCAACTCTCCCAAAAAGGAATTCTCCAGTATAATCAAAAACACAGGAAAAAAGGAATTGTTTTAATAGAATGCTGATCAGCATCAAAGACACAGGCCATTAAGTCTCCTGTTTAAACGACAAACATCTATTAATCTACATCCGTTCTGAGGTCAAGACTTCAAGCACAGCTTGGTTAGGTGGTTAAGCTTTTACGGCGCTCCAGGTGGTTGTGGCTGAGGGCATCTGAGGTGTGACTGAGAGGGAGAGCTGGTCCCACGTTCACACCGGTGTCACGAGAGGCTTCAGCTCCCTATCTTGTGAGATTCTGCGTAGGGCAGTCCAAAGCACAGCAGAAGACTTCCCGATAAGTAAACGGCGAAAAGAGATGGGGAAAGAGAAGCACGCACGGTGGAAGGGGTCCTGGAGAAGCCACAGTGTCTTTTAAAACTATTCTCAGTAGTGATACGCTAGTGATAAGTTGTTACTCCTACCTTGTTCGACCGGCCACATAGTCTACCCGAGTGCAGTATGGGAAAAGACAACACAGTTCGTGCCTACCGAGAGTGGGGTCCTTAGGCCCAGTCTACCCTAGCGTTATTCTGCAGTTCTACCCAAAAGATGCCTGGGATTTCAGAGTGGACCATCTGCTCTTCTGTGATTGGTGAGTGACGCTGCCTCCTACAACCTCCGCTGTAAACCCCATCACTTCTCTGGGACCCCTTTGGTAGAAGCATCCTCCTTTTGGCTTGGACTTTCCCTTTCGTAGCTCACATTCACCAACACTGTCCTATTTGAGCCTCACGCAGCTTAGAGGAGGACAGAGCCGGCACACATTTGCTGTCTTCTGTGTGGAACATCAAAGCTATTTTTACTATTCCGCAGCTGCCTTTACAGCATTAGCCTTGTCAAAACAATCACGCTGCATTATTAATGTTAACTGAAAGGCATAATCAGACAGAGCACGAAAAGTATTTTCTCTCTCTCTCATTAAAAGGAATGTTCATTAATCTGGATTGATATCTTCAGCATTATTTTCCTCTTTGTCATTTAAAAACTAATGATGTACTGTGCACCGGTTTGTATTTTTTATTTCTAAGAAGCATTTAGGGCATAGTTTTCTCAGCTATAAAACATATTGTTAAATATAGTCACATACATTTCAATGATTTCATGATTTTTAAAGCCACCTGCTCATTATTTAAATTATTTTTTGGATGAACATGCGGCAACCAGTGACAGATTACTTTTTAGTTATGCTGGCATTGTTTGGGTCCTAGGGCTCTTTTACCATGGATGTCAACTTTATAACGGCAGAGAGGAGATAAAGTCCTGGTTGGACTTCCAAGTTTGAGCCTTTTTTCCTTCTCAGTGGGTTGACCCAATATTGGGGAGGGGGTGCTGAGCAAAGGGAGGGGTCTCACTATGTGACCCCAGCTGACCTGGGGTTCCCCATGTAGATGAAGCTGGTGTCAGAACTTGTAACAGTCCTTCTGTCTCTACTTCCTTCATGCTGGCGGGTGACCGGCTCCAGCCATTTTAACCCCTTATTTAAAACTAAAGCTCACTACCTCACTTTCTTCTCTGTCCTGAATCTTGAATCCCTTAAGACCCCAGCGGCCTTTCATATCTGGCCCCTGCTTCTTTCCTTTCTTCCCCTCATTCACCGTATATCCTAATGTGTCTCTCAAATAAAGATGCCCCCCGAAGTACTTCTTCTTGTTCTAAAAAGGCACATACCTTTAATAAGCCCCAACCAAATATATATATATATATATATAATCTAGCATTTCAATAGCAATATCTCTTTTTACCATCTTCACATCCACTCTGCCACAGTTGAGGTTTTCATTTCAGCAGCCAGGGCGGAGGTTTTTTAGCCTCTGCAGTACTCTCCTGTTTCTTGTTGTTGACACTTTTGGGCTGAATCCTATCCCTGTGGCAATTTATTAAGTCCTTAAAGCCATAAGCAAACAGCCCTTGCAGCATTCTTCCAGCTGTTGCTGAAGTTTCTAAGGAGACAGTGACCTCCCCTCCACTGAATTTCCTGGAATGTATTTTCAACATGGTTGTGTAGCAGCTTCTAAAGCATTGTATGGGATTTACCTTCTCTCTACCTTTTTGTTTTCTTTTCTTTCTTCCTTTCTTTCTTCCTTTCTTTCTTTCTTTTTCTTTTTCTTTTTTTTTTTTAGGTTTTGTTTCATCATGTGCCTGAATGTATGTATGTGTATCACATGTGAGCCCGGTGCCTGCAGAGGCCAGAAGAGAGCACTGGCTTCCTTGGAACTGGAGTTAAGAGTTGTTTGTGAGCCACCATCTGGGTGCTGGGAATCGAACCTAGGTCTTCTAACTACTGCACCATCTTTCCAGCCTATCCTCCTATCTTCTTAAGTAGAATGTTTTTAATTCTTTCAGAATTTTACACATGTATATTATGTATTTTGGTCGTATTCACACCCCACTTCTACCAGATCTAATTTCTACTCCCTTCCAATTTTATGTCTTTTTTTCTTTTTTAGTCCAATTTGTGCTTCCCAAGTACATACACATAGGTGTGAGGCCGTTGACCTAGCATTTACCAGGGATCAGATCCCTAGAGAAAAGTAATGTTCCTCCTCCTATCAGCCATCATTGTCAGTAGCCCCACAGTTAGGGCAGGTCACTGGCTTCATTCTGGGCAGCCACCCAGCTGCTGGGACTTCATGAGTGCCTTGGTCCTGTCATATCCAGAAGGGACTGTTTCATTTTAGCCTGGGCATTCCCAGGTTCTTACAATCTGTCTGCCCCCTCTTCCTTAATGTTCTCCAAGTCTTGGGGGTAATGGGTGTTACAGAGATCCCCTCATGGATGATCACTCTACCGGCACTTATTTCTTCTGCCATTTTTTACTTCTTGGGTGTGGCAAGAGGTGTGTTACATTGGAATCACTCAGAAATTGATGTGCTGCCTAAATGCCCAGTCTATGACCAAGATCTAATTCAAAGTTCTAGATAAAACCAGCGTAAATTCCAGATGAACCATTAAAATGTTGACATTCTCACAAACTAAACTGTCATGTTTGGACTTTAATGTTCAACTCTGTATTGCCCAAAGTACTGTGAAGGAGAATTTTTTTATTTTATTCTTAGAGCACTAATCAAGTACAAATTATAAATTTTAGGCAGATGAAGTTATTAATAAAAATCTCTTCCACTAATCAGGGAGTGCAGTTAGAAATGGCCAAGTGCACTATAGAAAATGTCAACAGTGACGTGTAATTACTGTCTTATGCCCGAAAAGAAAACATGTGTAGGTGAGGGTATGTGCATTATGTGTGTGTTCATGTCTACGAGGGGGCACATTCACATATACACGCGTGCCTGTGCATGCAGAGACAAGAGGGAGACCAGAGGACATACCTGGGTTTCACTCCTGATTCTGTCAGCTTCCTATCTTGACAAGGGCTCTTTCCTCAAAATAAACTTACACATTGAAGTCTTAGTCCCTAGAGCCTCGGAAGGTGGCTGTATTTGAAAATGGGGCTTTTAAGGAGGTCGTTAGTTAAATACGGTCCTTTTGTTCATTTTGTTTTGCTTTTGAGACGGGATCTCACTGTGTAGCTGTGGCTGGTCTAGAACTTGCTATGTAGACCAGGCTGGCTTGGTATTTTTTTCTTATCAGTTACATTTTATTAACTCTGTATCCCAGCCGTGTCCCAATCCCTCATTCCCTCCCAGTCCCTCCCTCCCTCCCTCATCTCCACCGTGCCCCTTGCCAAGTCCACTGATAGGAGGTAAAATAATTATCTTAAGGTGGCCTCCAATCCATTTATTCTTGTTATATGAAAAAGGACCTCCATCACTGCTAAGGAACACCAGGAGCTGCCTGCAAAGAGGGTTGCCAGAGACTGAGTTTTTCAAAGCAAGCAGTAGGAGCCTCCAGAAGAGATCAAACCAGCTGACACTCTTGCTTTAACTCACTCTTAGTCCCCAAACTTTGGACAAATAAATTCCTGTTAAGTCATCCAGCCTGTGACATTTCGTTATAGGGGTCCTAGCAGTCTAGTACAGCCTTTCACAGGATTTTGCCTAATAACCACATAAAGTAGTTGCCTGAATCAAAGGAGTGGGCTGCATCCCAAATCACACAAATGAGGCTGTGCCTTCCCTGTACCTCGGTGGACAAGGAAGAGTGAAGCAACCCCAAGGCTTTTGCTTAGAAATGTCATCCGGAAGTCCTTCTGATTGGCCCACCCACATAAGGAATGTAAGGCAGGGCTCTTGGTTGTTGCACAAAGCAAATGATGACTGAAGAATGACAGGAAAGGTCCTTATTTAAATCATATTCAAAATTCTCAGAATTGCTGGAAAGGCTGACAAACTAGATGCCGGGCTAAGGTTTCAGAAATACAGCACCATTCACAACAGACTTTGGCCTGATGAAAGAGCAAAGCCAATGTTGCTGTTGCTTTCCCGTTGCTTGCTGCAGGGAACTTGGCTGCAGCCCCACTGTGCTGCCTCTCAGTGCCAGGAGCTCCACCTCGGATCCAGAGGGAAATTGCCCTGCCAATGCCAAGCCTGGAGGTTCATACCACATCGACTGCCACATGTCCTGGGAAAAGGGAAAGCTCCCATAGGTGTGGGCATCCTCCCTTCCCTTCCCACAGACAGCATGGGCCCAGTGCCCGTGTTTTATCTGGTGGCGAGTCTGGGAATCTGAACTGTGACCCTGAAGAAAGAGGATCTGGTGTGTGGGAGTTTTCCCAAACACTGAAAGTTCTTTCAAAGATGAAAGTTAACCTTGAAAATCACAACTTCATAATCAGAGGCCAATTCAGTATCCACGCTGTTCATGATGTACTAACCTCTTCTTTATTCTCAACATTCAGCTCCAAGAAGAACAATGATGGCTTATTTCATCTCCTCCTGTTTTCACCATTATTACTTCAATCATGTGCATTCATGTTTTTCCGAGTGGTTCTTTGATATGGTGTATGATGATCAATCAGGGTGGTTGCCGTTTCCATCTCCTTAAATCTCCGAGACAGTTTTGATTAGCACATAGCAAGTATATGCATTCATGAAGTAAGGTATAATGCTTCAATACCTGCATACAGTGAGTGCTAGTCTAGTCAGCGTTAACATTTCTGTGTCCTTACCATTCCTTTTGGACCTCTGAGCACCTCTCCTACATATTCACAGGGTGTGCAACCCAGCTGCAAACTACACTCATTCCACTGTGCTGTCGCTCGTGAGGGCTTATTAGTTCCAGGATCACTCAATATTCAGCTAGAAACGTTTCCTAAAAATCTCAGCTTCCTTGAGTCTAGACAAAATCCTCACTTCAGTGTCTAGAAAAATACTCACTGGCCAAAACAGCTTTTTCTCTGACAAATCAAAACATCAGATTAAGGCAGAAAGCATAACCCAATGTTCTTTCTGATAACTGGTTTTGAATGACTCACAGATGGTGTCTGTTAATGAATTATTTGGTTGAAATCAATTCCGGGTAGCATAAAACATCTGCTAAAGGAAAAATAGTCTCTAAATCTTGGAGAAAATATTATTTTTTCACTCATAATGAAAATGATATAACACACATTTAATTTCCTTTTATTGTTAATGAAACAATCAGTTGTGTTTTGAAAATCAAATTAATATTAAATTAGATGTGTGTTTTCATCAACTTTCCATTGCTGGGACAGAAATACCAGAGATAAGTAACTAAGGCTTATGACCCCTGGTTTCTCTTGGCTACGTGGATTTAGGGCTGTGATGAGACAGTACAGCAAAACAAGGATGATGTTACAAGAAAGCCTTCACCTCATGACAGC
Source organism: Psammomys obesus (assembly GCF_907164565.1). Taxonomy (NCBI): domain Eukaryota; kingdom Metazoa; phylum Chordata; class Mammalia; order Rodentia; family Muridae; genus Psammomys; species Psammomys obesus. The sequence continues at coordinate 2,174,699 of NW_026590663.1, read as the reverse complement.
TGGGAAGGGAATATCGATAAAGGATAAGTCAGGCTCCAATATCTGTCCCCCCCCCCCCAAGGGCATGCCCCTACTTGCCTGATTCCCTTCCATTAAATGGCACCATCTGAAGTTTCCATCATCTCCCAAGAGCGACATAGGCTGACACCTTCAATGCATGGACTTTGGGGCCATCCAGGAACCAAACCGTACCAAGTACTACCAGTCTCCATGTCAGCTTGTCTTCCTCCTTTCTGAGAGACTCCCTTACCTCCTTTGACAACTACCCTTAGAACCATGAATTGTGTGATATAATAACTTAGAGCTAAATTTACTGCCAGCATAGAGTGGTGCTCTAAGTGCCTCGTAGTCACTTCCTTGCATAGCTAATTTACTTAGTGAGGGCTAAACTTATATTTAGCTGGGCACCATGGCACATGCCTGTACTCCCAGCACCCTGGAAGGCAGAGGCAGGTGGATCTCTGTAAGTTTGAGGCCAGCTGAATCTACAAAGTGAGTCCAGGGCAGCCAAGGCTACACAGAGAAACCCTGCCTTGAAAAAAAGGAGGAGAAAGAGAGAGATCTGTCACACAAAAACAGCTCTAACCTGTAAGCCCCACTTGCCCAAGAAAAGATAACTTCCTGGAATTCTTGGGGCTGTTGTTCACAGAAGATAACAAACTGTGTGTTTTCACTCCTGTCAGCAAGCTTGGTTGCCCTCAAGTGCACAGGATATGTGCTGGATTACATATAGGCAAAAAGTATATTAGGATGTGTGCTGACCTGTGATTGCACAAAGGCAGGAAGTACGTAGCATTGTGAGTTTTGCTTTTATAAGCCCCCAGTTAATGTAATTTGGCCCCCTACTCTTAATATGAGTCTCCAGTATGAACCTGGCCAGTATTTATGGCCCTGGCCAGTATTTAATAAAGCAAAGCCTCTTAGTTGTTAAAATTTATTCATGGTCAGACTGGTGAACCTCTGAATGACCCCAGAACCATAGCAATTTCTAATCCTTGTGGTGTAGGAATGATTTTCGGGAATCTACTTATTGACTGCTATGCTGATTTGGCTAATCTGTGACACAACACATGGGTCATTTCCTCATCTGAACATGTCTTCGGTTTTCAGCATAAGCCAAACTAGACAAGGAGAAATGATGCCTGAATGTTCGGAGCCAGAAGCTTGTTTGGAGAACACTCTTTTCATTATTAAGTGTGTGTAGGTAGAAGCAGAAGATATGGATGAGCATGGCCGTGTTCATGTCTGTGATACTATGGGAACCTGATGAAGACTGGTCATGAACTGTAGGCTAACCTAGGCTACCCAGGGAGTTTCAGACCAGCTTGGGTGTTATAACAAGACCGTGTCTCCAACACACACACACACACACACACACACACACACACACACCACAAAAACAAAGTAGATTTGGTTCTTAATGCCTCATCAGAACAATTTCATCCTGTCAAGAACATATTAACAATGTATCATATGCAAATTTATAATCAGCCTTTATTATTCCTCTTAAATGTTTTTGTTTTCTATTTTTATTTTATGTGTATGAGTGTTTAACGGCCTATCTGTTTGTGTACAATGTGCATGCCTGGTGCTGGAAGAGGTCAGAGGGCATAGGTTCTTCTAGAACTGTCATTATAGATGGCTGTGGGCTGCTATTTGGATGCTGAGCACTAAACCCAGGTCCTCTGAAAGAGCAGCAAGTGTTCTTGATCATCGAGTCATCTCTCCAGCCCCCTTAGTCTTTCCTTTTGGAAAGCTATTTTGTGACAGTGAATTCTGAAGCACAAGTAAAACAACTTGTGGCTTTGGCTGGCATCTGAAGTGAGAGCTGTGGAGTGTTGAGGAATCAGATGTTTAGGGATCTGACTCTATCCCCAGGCTGTGTCAGAATCAAAGCTGAGTACACTCAGTTTTCTTCTACTGCTAAGTAGATTTCTTACTTGCTGTGGAGAAAAATCCCCATGCCTTTTCTGGACATAAAGGCTTCCATATTGATTGTGGTGTTTGAGCAGAAGGAATGGTTATTTTCTTACACAACCACAATTAGTCAGAACACACACAAAACCGTCTTTCTGTTCTCCCTGTAGACAATTATACCAATCTTTGATCTTTGTGACTGAATTGTTGCAGGATATTTGATCACACTATGAACCCAAGATTGTGTGCTGGAAAAAAACTTCTTTCTTGTTGTGCTGTAGTCCACCCTAGCACACACCTTTAACCCAAGAGCTTTTTATTTATTGAAAACAAGTAGTTGTGGTGTGGCTCAGTCTTACCACACACCATTAACCCATGATCTTTCTGTAAGCAAAACCTAAATAACACCAACCATAGGTCAAGAGACAGAGCAGACAACCAGTTGACAGGGGGCGAACACAAGAAAACACAGGAAGGAGGGACACTGAGTTGAAGGGGGTTTAAGCAGCATGAAGAGGGAGAAAAGGCTTTTTCTTTCTAGGACATGAGCTGTGTAGGAAGATCAGCTGGGTGCTTTCTCTCTGAGCTGGCAAGTCTTCACCCCCACATCTGGCTCCTGAGTCTTTATTTGTAAAATTTAATGTTTGGAATTTTGTTTTTAAACAACTCTATTACCTCTTCTTCATCACTATAACCTCTTTAGTTTTTTTTTTTTTTTTTTTTTTTTTTTTAAGATAGGGTCTCTCTGCATACTCTTAGCTGTCCCAGAACTCTTTCCGTGGACCAGGCTGGCCTCAAACTCAAAGAGATCTGCCTGCCTCTGCCTCTGCTCCCTTGCCCCTTGCTGGGAACAGGGGCAGGCACCATTACGCCCTTTAGAATGTGTTAAGCTATACCTTACACCTACCTGCATTAATTACTTTTCTGTTACTATGACCAAAATAACTGTTGCAAGCAATCTAAGGGGAGGATATTTGTTTGGCTCACTATTTCAGTGGCTTCACTCCCCTCTCCTCCCCTCCCTTTCCTCTCCCTTCCCGTCCCCTCCTCTCCTTTCCTCTTCCCCTCCCCTCCCCTCCCCTCTCATTTCCACAGGCTGGAGCAAAGTATGACACTGGAAGCACGAGGGAGAGGAAAGCTCTTCGTGTGTAAGAGCAGACAGAAAAACAAGACAGGTTACAGGTTACAGACAGGTCATCAGATAATATAACCCCAAGGGCCTTTACCCAGTGACTTCCTCTCCCAAGCCCTGCCTCAAGAATTTTCCAGAATCTCTCATAGTAGCACTGCTAGATGGAGATCAATATTTCAATACATATGCTTTTGGGGAAAACATTTCATATCTAAACCAGAGTATCTGCAGTTTAATATATATTACTAGTTATAAATGGTTGGCTAAGCATTTGACTAGATAACAAATGAGTTTATTACAATGCTACCTCATCATTTCCCTACGATAAGTGAATATTTATTTTAACAACATACCTATGGTTGGAACACCTATGATCATTTCTGGGAACAAGAAACAATCAAACATGGGGATGGAGAGATGGCTCAGTGGTTAAGAGTGTTCACTGCTCTTGCAGATGGCTTGATTCAGTTCCTGGAACCCATAATCAGGTAGTTCACAATCACCTGTAACTCCAGATCTATGCTATCTAAGGTTCTGTGTCCCCTATATGCACCTACACGCATGTGGTACACTTAAACTTAAACTCATACACACACATACACATAAATTTTCTTAAATAAACATTTTTTTAAAAAATCAAATAAGTACAAGTATATTTCTTGCCCAAAGAAAATATTGTAACAGGACAGATACAAGTAAGTATCAAATTTCATCCATCAAAGGGCTTATCTACTGAAGACACATGAGGATAAAATATTGTACAATGTGTATGATTGCAACTGGTTGGGATACTTTTGAGTCTGTTTCCCTTAGAAACGGAGATACAATTTCCTTTTCTAAAGGTCTTCAAAAAGGAAAGAGTTAGTGTATTTGAGTTCAAATAACTATGTCCCTGTTGTTTAATTCCTTAACTAGTGATTATCAGATCTAATCTCACAAGATTAGAGCAAAGGTTTGTTCTTTGTTTCGGAAAACTGGCACATTTTCAGTAGTGTTTTCTGTGTAGGGGTATAGGTCTGGGCAGCCTGAAGCTCAGTCTTTGCTCGGGGTACAATTCTCCCTTTGTCTGCAGTTACCCTGGCCAAGCTTAGCTTGTCTGTGCTATTCTTCCTGGATAGTCACTGGCCAGTGTCTTGGCTTGCATGAATCATGCCGTTCTGCAGACTGAATTGCAGATAGTCCGTCAGCGGCTGGTATTCTCCAGGTCAGGGTATGTTCCGTAGTCAATCCTGTGTTTCCCCCCAAAAGATAAGGTGGGATCTTAACCCACCCAACCTGGAAATATGCTTTTATCTGGACATAAAGCTTTTATAGGGGTAATTAAGTAAAAATGAGATCATTGGGGTTGGCCTTAATCCAGTCTGACTGCTGTCCTCCCAAGAAAGGGAAAGTTGACAGAGGCAGACATTCGGAGAAAGATTCAGAGAAGACCTGGATTTGTTATCTGATGCCTGAGCCTACCAGCAGTTAAGACTAAAACACCAGACTTAGACAGAGCAGTCCTGCCGACATCTGACCTCACATCCCGTCCTGTAGAACTCGGAGACAACAAATTCCAGTTTTGTAAGTCACTTGTGACCTGGCAGTGGCAGGCCTCACAAAGGAATATGTAGTGGATTTCCACAGAAAAACTACTGTAGGACTAAAGTGTCTCAGACCTTATCCTACAATATGTCCTGGATATTTTATGTCTTTAGCAAACAACATCTAGAGTCTAAATATATACCCACTAAGAAAATAAGAAAGAAAGAAAGAAAGAAAGAAAGAAAGAAAGAAAGAAAGAAAGAGAAAGAGAGAAAAAAGGTGGGTGAGGGAGGTAAAGAATAACTTTGGAGATGGGAATATAGCTCAGTGGTTAAGAGCACTTACTGCTGCTCCAGAAGGACTGGAGTTTGATTTCCAGCACCTAATTAGCGACTTACATACAACCTTATTTAATTCCAGTCCCAGAGGAGACAAGCCCCTCCTCTAGCCTCTACAGTCACTGTATGCACGTGGGGCACACAGACATAAGGCAGGTGAAACACCTACAAAAAGAAATAAAAATAATCTCACAAAACAAAAACAAAAAGCTTGAAGCTAGAGAGGTGGCTCAGCAGTTAAGAGCATGTACTGCTCTGGCAGAAGACCTGAATTCAGTTTGCATCATCACATAGGGTGATTCATCACTGCCCATAACTCCATCTCCAGAGGATCCCATGGCCTCATCTGGCCTCTGCAGGGACTTGCACTCAGTACGTACCACACTCAGACACAGTCCAGTTGGATAGGATTTTCTCTCCTATTCACTGCCACCTCTGATGAATCTTGAGGGAATACTGCAGTTACTATCTGAGGGAGGAATTAAAGGACCTAAAAAAAAAAAAGTCTTCCATAAGGAGCACAAGGTAGCTGCATCTAGGAGATTCTTAATATTTAGGTTACTACTGTATTTGCTTCAGGGATTAAGGACTAAATAAATAAAACAGTTGTTCGGTCTGGCTTGGCATGGAACACATTTCAAAATTTGCCTAATTCCTTGCTCCCCGCGAAGGAGTGCCTACAGAACAAATGCCTTCTGCTCCTTTCATAGTGGACAGCAGTGGGAGGCTTTCTTCTTCTGGGCTTTTTAGAGGGAGAGGCACATAACAAATACCCATTGGTGGGCTGAAGAAGATTGTTAGGCTTGGTATTGTTGTTGTTGTTTGTTTTTCAAGAGGGGTTTTTGTGTGCAGCCTTGGCTATCCTAGAACTTTGTAGACCAGGCTGGCCTCAAATTCATAGAGATCCACCTGCTTCTGCCTCCAAGTGTTAGGAGAGCTGGGATTAAAGGTGTGCACCACCACTGATGAGCTTGTTAGGCTTATTTATCTATTAATTAGAAGCAGAGTTTTTATAGTTCAATAATATCCTTTCAAGAAACATTTGAGCTGTCCTGGCTCACTTTGTAGACCAGGCTGGCCTCCTCGAAACTCACAGCAGTCCACCTGCCTCTGCCTCCCTGATTGCTGGGATTACAGGTGAGTTCCACCAAGCCCGGCTTCAGCAAGCTTTTTCTATTCATGTACACAAGCTGTCTCTCACTAAAGGCAGGGTTCAAGAGCTCAGCATTGAACATGAATAAGATAAATGGTTTTTATAGTTCAAGACTAGAGAGTTTCTAAATGAAGGATTTGACAGGTAAATAGGTAGAGTTACAGAAGTAGAACTTGAGCATATCAACTAGGTCATAACAACCTCCTATAACAAAGACAGACATGGTTGCAAAGCAGTCATAACAAGGTGGTCATAAAACAAAGGGTCATAACAACATAGTCATCACAATGTGGTCTTAATAACCTTTTGAAAAAAAGGCATGCTTGTTTCCTGGAACAGGCAATACAGAACCATTTGTAGTTAAGGTCAATCCTTAACTACAAATTTGTAATTTGTAATCCTTGAGAAACAGATTTAATCATAAACAGGAATGACACTAGTCTTTACTATAAAATGGCTGTCAAGCCTAAGATGGAGGCAGGCTGGTTTATCATGCTAGCATTTGCTTCAACAGCTGGCACAAATATCCCATTTCTATTACAAAACTCCTTTTAATGCATTCTCTAATTTTCCTGTTTACATCAGAAAAAAATCTCTTGTTGTTTATAAATGCAAACCTTTAATGATATATTCCCATTTAGGAAGTGCTATTTGCATTTAGATTTGAATGATTAGTAAGAGTTACTTAGGAAGAGAAGAGGGGAGATAAAACTATTCCAGTCTGTAGGCTGTCATTTTGTTCTGATCTGATAACAGTGTCCTTTGCTTTACAGACACTTTTCAGTTTCATGAGGTCCCATTTATTGATTGTTGATCTTAGAGCCTGTGCAGTGTTCTGTTCAGGAAGTTGTCTCCTGTGCCAATGAATTCAAGGTTCTTTCCCACTTTTTCTTCTAGCAGATTTAGTGTGTCTGCTTTTATGTTGAGGTCTTTGATCCACTTGGACTTAGTTTTGTGCAGGGTGATAAGTATGGATCTATTTGCATTTTTCTGCATGTAGACATCCAATTAGACCAATACCATTTGTTGAAGATGCTGTCTTTTTTCCATTGTATGGCTTTGGCTTCTTTGTAAAAAATCAAGTATCTGTAGGTATGTAGGTTTATTTCTGGTTCTTGTATTTTATTCCGTTGATCCACCATTCTGTTTCTATGCCAGTACCATGAAGTTTTTATTACTATTGCTCTGTAGTGCAGCTTGAGATCAGGGATGGAGATACCTCCAGACGATCTTTTATTGTAGAGGATTGTTTTAGCAATTCTGAGTTTTTTTGTTTTGTTTTTCCATATGAAATTGAGAGTTTTTCTTTCAAGTTCTGTAAAGAATGTGTTGGTATTTTGATGGGAATTGCATTGAATCTGTAGATTGCTTTTGGCAGGATGGCCATTTTCACTATGTTAATCCTACTGATCCATGAGCATGGGATATCTTTCCATGTTCTGATATCTTCTTCAATTTCTTTCTACAGAGACTTGAAGTTTTTTTCAAACAGGTCTTTCACTTGCTTGGTTAGAGTCACATCAAGTTACTTTAAGTTATTAGTGGCTATTGTGAAGGGTGTAGTTTCCCTAATTTCTTTCTCAGCCCTTTTGTCTTTCAAAAGGATTTTCACCAATCCTATATCTGACAGAGGGCTAATATCCACAATATATAAAGAACTCAAGAAGTTAAAAAGCAACAAATCAAGTAATCCAATTAAAAAATGGGGAACAGAGCTAAACGGAGAATTCTCAATAAAGGAATATCAAATGGCAGAGAAATACTTTAAAAAGTGCTTATCGCCCTTAGTCATCAGGGAAACGCAAATCAAAACGACCCCGAAATTTCACCTCATACCTATTAGAATGGTTAAGATCAAAAACTCAAGTGACAACACATGCTGGAGAGGATGTGAAGAAAGGGGAACCCTCCTCCACTGCTAGTGGGAATATAAACTTGTACAACCACTTTGGAAATCAATCTGGCACTTTCTCAGAAAATTAGGAATAGTGCTACTTCAAGATCCAGCTATACCACTCGTAGGCATATATCCAAAATATGTTCAGTATACAACTAGGACATTTGTTCAACCATGTTCACAGCAGCTTTATTTGTAATAGCCAGAATCTGGAAACAACCCAGGAATGGATGCAGAAATTGTGGTACATTTACACAATGGAATACTACTCAGCAATCAAACACAAGGAAATCATGAAATTTGTAGGCAAATGGTGGGAACTAGAAAAGATCATCCTGAGTGAGTTATCCCAGAAGCAGAAAGACACACATGGTATATATTCACTTATAAGTGGATATTAGACATATAATATAGGATAAACATAATAAAACCTGTACACCTAAAGAAGTTAATCAAGAAGTAGGACCCTGGGTAAGATGATCAATCCTCATTCAGAAAGGCAAACAGGATGGACATTGGAAGAGGGAGAAAACAGGGAACAGGACAGGAACCTACCATAGAGGGCCTCTGAAAGACTCTACCCATCAAGGTATTCAAGCAGATGCTGAGACTTATAACCAAACTTTGGGCAGGGTGCAGGGAATCTTATAAAAGAAGGGGGAAATATAAAGACCTGGAGGGGACAGGAGCTTCACAAGGAGAGCAACAGTACCAAAACATCTGGGCAGAGGGGTCTTTTCTGAGACTGATTCTCCAACCAAGCACCATTCATGGAGATAATCTAGAACCCCTGCTCAGATGTAGCCCATGGCAGCTCAGTATCCAAGTGAGCTGAGGAAGAGGAACAGGGACTGTCTCTGACATGAACTTAGTGACTGGCTCTTTGCTCACCTCTCCCTGATGGGGGAGCAGCCTTGCCAGGCCACAGAGGAAGACAATGCCGTTAGTCCTGTTGAGACCTGATAGACTAGGGTGAGATGGAAGGGGTGGAGGACCTCCTCTATCAATGGACTGGGGGAGGGTCATAGGAGGAGAAGAGGGAGGACGGGTGGAATTTGGAGGGGATGAGAGAGGGAGCTACAGCTGTGATATAAAATGAATAAATTGTAATTAATAAAAAATAAATTAATTTAAAAAACTATTCCAGAGTAACAATTACAGTTAAGATGATGGCTAGTACAGGAGCTGGGGGAGCAAGAAAGAACTCACAGTATGAGCTGGACAGGTAGATGAGCTATGGTGATTTTAATGGGGATGACAGGAAACTTCAGTTACTAAGCAATATGGAGGAGCTATTGTTGAGCTACATACAACAGGATAATGGCTTGAATATCAAAAGGGAATAGAGAAGGCAGTGGTCTTGAACAACAAACCAGGCTGTAATACTAAAATTAAAAAAAAAAAAAAAACACTAAGAGCAGCAAGTTTAGAGGTGATTGGTCTTTTAAAAGTATATTTAGTGTTGTGTATATGTCTATGTACAGTGTGTGTGTGTGTGTGTGTGTGTGTGTGTGTGTGTGTGTTTGTATATGTAGATGTTTTCATGTGAGGGCTCATACTTGCCATTGTGAACATATATATATATAGTGATCTGAATGAATATGACCCTCATAGGCTCATGTATTTAAATGCTTGGTTCTTAGTTGTTGGAACTGTTTGGGAAGGATTAGGAGGTATGATGTGGCCTTATTGGTGGAAGTGTGTCACTGGAGGTGGGCTCTGAGGTTTTAAAAGTCCATGCTAAGCCTAGTGTCTCTCATCTCTCTCTGTCTCACTCTGCTTCTGTCTCTATTTCTCTCTGTCTTTGTCTCTATCCGTCTGTCTCTGTCTCTTTGTCTCTCTGTCTCTGTCTTTCTTTCTGTGTTTCTCTGTGTGTCTGTCTGTCTCTGTCTGTCTCTCTGTCTGTCTCTCTCCCTGCCTACTGCTACAGATCAGGATGCAAAGCTCTTCCTACTTTACTGCTCCTGTGCCATGCCTGTCTGCTTCTCTCTGAGATGATCATGGACTAATCTCTGAAACTGTAAGGAAGCTCCCAAATAAACACTCTCTTTTTGAGTTGCTTTGCTCATGGTGTCTCTTCGCAATCACAGAACAGTGAGTAAGACAATGTGGAAATCAGTGCACAGCTTCTGGTGCTAGTCCTTATGATCTGTGTAATTTAAGGCAGGGTCTCTCTTGTTCACCTCTGTACTATATACTCCAGGCTGTCTTGCACAAAGGATTCTGGAGAAACTCTTCGTTCTCTGCCTGCTGTCTTTACACAGGAGTGCCATGGTAACAGACTTGGGCTGCAGCATCCAGCTCTTCATAGTTTCTGAGCATCTGAACTCAGGTGCTTAGGCTTATGCAGTAAATGCTTTTACCCACTGAAACCCTGCCTAGACTGTGGGGTTCAAAGTATCACAAAATAGCCAAGACATCAAAATAGCCAAAATATCACAAGATTGGTCTCTGGGCCACATACTAATATTATTCTCCTCTGAAATCTCTTGAGCCAGATCTCGACAGTTCAAGTCACTGTCAACGCCACTGTATTCCATGCCCCTACTAGGATGGCTCATTAAGCTCTGTTTGAAACATTCAATTGATTTTCTAGTCCAGAATCCCAAAGTGTTCCATACTCCTCCAAACAAAAGCATGGTCCAGCCTATCACAGCAATATCCCAGTCCCAGTACCAACCTTTGTCTTACTTAGGGTTCCTATTGGTGTGAAGAGACACCATGACCAGCTCTTGTGAAGTAAAGAATTTAACTGGGGCTGGCTTACAGTTCAGAGGTTTAGCCCATTGTTATCATGGAGGGAAGCATGCAGCACACAGGCAAACATGGTGCTAGGAAGATAGCTGACTAGTCTACATCTGGATTGGCAGGCACCGGGAAGAGAGAGTGACACTGGGCTTGGCTTGGGCTTCTGTAACCCCAAACCCCGCCCTCAGTGACATACTTCCTCCAACAAGGCCACACCTACTCCAGCAAGGCCACACCCACTCCAAGTAGGCCACACATCCCCAATAGTACTACTGCTGTGTTAGCCTATGGAGCCATTTTCATTCAAACCAACACACAGAGTCTCCTTATACTACTGGCCTTGAACTTGAGATTCTCTGCCTGATATTAAAACATGCATAACCACACCCACCTTAGGAAAAGTGTTTTTTTATTCTTATTTTTATGGACAGTTTACTCATCTCCATGTTCTGTGTTATTTTGAGTTCATTAGTCAGTCAAACTTAATGTTTCCCTTCTTTCTCTCTGTCCTCTGAAGGCATTGGGACTCACATGAGCATAACTCACATGTAGACCCACGTGTAAACATAATTACAAACACTGATAAACATTTTTAAAAAGTATGACTGAACACTGTGTGCATGAGTGGATGGGTAATGAGCGCACAGGTAAAGCTTGTTAACTGAAGAATGTCTCTGAAGGACAGTAGGTGTGAGTGTGGATTTTCCTTGGGTGACTCACAAAGCCTGATACTAAAGGCATATCCCACCCGATCTGCTCCAGGAGCTCTCTCCTTTCCTCTCCTCTCTCCCCCTTCCCTCTCCTACCTTCCCTCCTCTCCCCTGCCCTTCTGCCTGGTGCTCCCTGGAGTTATAGAGGAAGCAGAACCACTAGGGTTTTTCCATTCCTTTGTTGACTCTAGTCCTCTGCTCGAATAAGTGACCTCTCAGCTTTGCTTTCCCCAGAAGACTGTTGTCTGGCTTTGGGAAAGGCCCAAAGTGGAGCCCCATTGGCCTCTGGCTGTCTGCAGACTTCAGCCCCACCCCTCACCAACTCATCAGTAAAGATTGTCCCAAGTCCAGAGGTCAGATATCTGGGTGGCCTTCTAGTTTCTAAAAATATATCTCCACCTCTTGTCCACTGTTATCATTTTCTACTCATATGGTTAGTGATTAACTCCAAGTTACTGATAATACATGGTGGCTCATTAAAGAAGAAATTTCTCCTTGGAATTATTTAACCAAGAATGGGTCCAGATTTAAATTCTTTACTTCATTTTCCTTGTGTCTTTCACCTTCTGTCTGTCTGTTGTGTGAATCTGAGTCTGGGTCTGCCCTGAGGCTGTCTTGTGACCCTGTTTGTCCCTGTGTCTATGTATGTCCCTGTATATAGCTGTCTGTTTCTGTGTGTGTGTGTGTCCCTAACAAAAGGATTCATCTGTAGTAACTGAACAGTATAGAAAGCCTCACATGGAGAATGAGCTGGGTACTTTGCAGAAATCTTTGAGTTTTACAAGGGATTGAGTCACTGACTCCAACTGATCCCAGCTGACCCAGATAACATTGTTTACCAACCAGTAACCATAAATAGTTGCTTTCAACCCCAGTGGTAGATTGTAGGAAGCTGCTTTCAACCTTTGTATTTGCTGCTTTCAGCAAAAGATGCACATGCATTTTCTGAGCCAGGGGCATGGAGGAGTACGTAACATTACAGTTGTGCATTAGTTTAGGCTGTAAAAATTGATTACACGGGAAATGCAGGGCAAGTAAGGTTAGCCATTATAGTGTTCTCTTTTTTAAGGCAGAGTAAACAATTTGGGTACACAGTAGGATAGCAGTCTTAAGCCTTAAATGACCTCAAGGTGTATTAGTAACTGTGGCTTTGAGGTCCACCAAAAGTTCCATACTCTTGGAAGGAAAGAAATATTTTCAGAATATTGCATCACCACAATGTTCTAGTAACTTCTCTTTTGTTTTGAGAATTTAATATTTCTTGCTTTTTGCCATTTTAGAAACTATTTAGAGAGGAGAAATAATGAGAAACACTAGTAGGCAAGAAGGTGACTGAAAACTGTTTATTTGATAACTGCTTATTGTTTTGACTTGTACATTACTTAGAAATTCATGCTAAGGAGAGGGAGAGTGGGACGATGGAGAGGGAGGAAGATCCTTCAGTTAAGGTTGTAGCTATGAGATAATTTTCCACTACATATAAAGCCACTATAAATTTTTTTGACCTTCCAAGCATGAACGTCTGTGCTCGTGGACAGTAATTAAACTGTGTCATACTGAAAACCTCTAATGTCAAAATTTTCTAGTCAAATGATTGTATATCTATAAAAAAATATTTAAAAAAAAATTTCGTCATATGCCAATTGATGGCTGCTTCCTGATTCAATTCTTGGGAAAATTCCTCAGAAAGGTTTTGTGGCATTACCATGACTGCTTTTGCTGATGAAGAACTCAAAATTAGAAAAGAAAGGACAAACAACCCCCCCCAAATAATAATAATAATAATAATAATAATAATAATAATAATAATAATGATAATAATAATAATAAAGTCAGGATCCACAAAAGATTTTCAAAGTCCATTTTCCCAGGTTTAGCCCACTCTTCTGTCCAACGCAAGAGTGTGGAAAGTGTATCAAACCCAGAGGTTTCATCGGCCTTAGGTGATAACCAGCACTTTTGAACTCTGAACATGGCCTTGTAAACTGTGGCTTAAGAATTGTTTTCCACACACACCTATTTCTAAAACCATGTATTGACTCTGAAAAGCCAAAACCATATTTCAGAAAACACACATGGACGATTTAAATTAATTGCTCTTATTGAAATATTTTACCAGACTTTTACATGAAGTTTTGCTACATAGACCCTCTAGCCGGGGGGCCTGTAGCTAGCTGTTGGGCTCAAACTTGAGGCTCTTCTCCTTCAGTCTCAAGTGTGCCACCACACTGGCTTGAAGTATCTACTTTCAAAAGTCAGCTTAAAGACATTGCCTAAGGTCACCCACTGACTTTTAAACAAACAAAAAACAAAACCAAAAAGCAAACCTGAGATCATAGCTACCAAGTGTGTAGTTCAGTGTGCCTGCGTCTACATTAACTCAATAGTAGTATTTACACTTTGGGCAAAAGAGGGTCGAAGGAAATGTTGGTTTCTTATGTACCTTATTTTTAAAAATTAGGTAGTGTTGATAATATACTAAACAAACAAGCAAACAAAAACCCTGGTGGCACATACCTCAAAGCCCATGCTTCTCAGGGTGAGGCAGGAGGCCCTCAACTTCAAGGCCAGCTGGACAACAGAAAACTGAAATAAAAATGACAAGTTTCAGGTTTGTGGGGCCAGACAGCTCTGGGTTTGATTTTTCACCCCACCCCCAGTCGGTGGGTGAATCTGAACAAGTCTTCATTTTTGATACTTTCATTCTTCCATGGTACCTTGAGAGACATCGAGGGTATTAAGAGAGACGGATCTGAAAAAGCCTCAGGTGTCAGCTGGGTTTGGTCATTGCAAGAATCATGTACTGGTTTAAGGACAGGGTGGTGTTGTGAAGGTTTGTGAGGATGGAAAGTTCACTGAAAAGATGCCTAGAACAAGGCAGTAGGAAAGACAGTCTGGAGGGTCTCCTTCTGCAGGGGCCTGGTCTCTGCTCTGTTCTGCTCTCCAGTCTTGCTTCCTTTCTGCTGCTGAGGGCTACTGCAAGTGTTGTTGTTTGCTTCATTTGTTTGCTTGCTTTTTACCAAAAATTAAGACCTTGGCTTTTTCAGTTTACTCATTTCCTTCCGACTGAGACCCCTCAGCTGACTATTTCCTGTGTTGCTGTAGTTCAGATTCTTAGGACCATTTTCTGATTAATCCATTTGTTCACTCAGTTATTGACCAACACTGTAAGTCAGCAATTGCTGGTTCGATCAGTGTTAAGAAAGGAGGGAAATCAGAGAAAAGCCACTAGTCTGTTTGTCAAAAGCCACATGAGCAGATACCCCACCTTTCCCTTTCTTGTTGTTTGTTTGTTTCTTTGTTTGTTTTTGAAACAGTGTTTTTCTATGTAGCCTTGGCTGTCCTGGAACTGACTTTGTAGACCAGGTTGGCCTCAAACTCACAGAGATCTGTCTGCATCTATCACCTAAGTGCTGGGACTAAAGGTGTGTGCCACTGGACCTGGTTTAGAGAACCCCTTTCAGATAGTTTTCTTCAAAGTCTAGTCCTCTTTCTTTCCCTTTGAGTTCAGCTCCCCTAAATGGCAAAGCTTACTGCGTATGTGCCTCTTCTGTCCTCCTAATTTTATTCTTTCTTTAGTCTTAGAAGTTTGAATGATATTGTCGGGATAAGAAGAATCAATAGGATATAATGATCAGAGTTAGTACAAGTCTGAAACTATAGCCAGTTTAGGGAACCTCAAAGTTGGCTCAAGTCACCTCAAAACCAAGTTCTCAGAACAAAGGAGATTTATTTGCCCCAAAAGGACAGAGGGCAGAGAATAAGAGACAAAGACAGGAAATAGAAGAAGAGGGTGAAGGGGAAGGGAACAAGGGAGAGAGAATAAAAGGGGCAAGGGAAAGGGAAAAGGGGAATTTGTCCCACGGGGACAATGGACTGACTGTGGATAGACAGACATGGCACACAGGGAAATGGCAAATTATAAAGGTAAAGGGAAACACAGCGTTAGGATGAGGTGCTTAATTTTAATTAGGTAAGCCAAAGGTTGCTTTTGACTGCTGTACTTTAGTACTTTGATAGCTGGGCCTTGGTAGTCAGCCTCAGGAGGAGGAAGTGGCCAAAAAAAGAGAATAGACCTTGGGGGATAGCTTCAGGAATGTAATCTAACAGGTTTTAGCAAGGCAAAGGGAATGGCAGAGAAGGGCAAGAGCGGCCAAAGCCAAGTTTACCATGCTTGAGTTGGTTAGAGTCTCTTCAGCTAGGAGTCTTAGAAATGTATTCTGTGTACCACTTCCAAAGTTCACCAGCTAGATGTCAGCCATTCCCTCAAATGGTTTAGAGGGTATTCTGTGTATTTAAACTAGGGTTCCTCCAGCATGAACACCTTTTGTGACAATAAATCAGTCATCCAAAAAAGTAAACTTCACTAACTCTACATAAATGATGAACTGTTTCCTAGTGGTGGGCCATGATGGTGCACAAGGTGTTAAAGTTGCATTCTGGACTTAAGCAGAACGAGAAAAGCGTTATGTCATCCAGATTTTACATTGGCGTACACAGGCGTGGTTTCTGTGCCTCAGAATCTCGGGATTTAAAGGGAGAAGCCTCAACATCCTAAAACAGTTTCTTGTGAATTATCCTGTCATATATGAGTAAAGAAGAGTCCTTTGGCCATAAGTCCTGTCTCTTATACTCTTTAGTATGAACTATGCCTGGCATTGGACTAAGCAGCAATGTAGAGGTGATACCTCTTTGAACACCGCCTTCCATCTTCTCTCTTCATTTACACTCCCTAACTCATTTTCCTGCCTGAATAACAACCCAAGGTCTTTTATCTCTTCTGTGATGATCACAGGTATAAATCTAGAACTCTGGACTCACTCACCTCTCTTTTTTCTTTCCTTTCCTACATAGCAGCAAGTACTTCCATTCCCCCTACCTAACTGCCTGCTGCCACGTGTTCCTCCCAGCAACTGCCATCTGCTTGTCCTTGGGTCTCCTTTACGTCTGGCCTGGAAAGAGGCAAGTCTCCTGAATGCTCTATCTCCCCACTCTTAGACTCTGCCTCATCTTCCACCCCTCGTAGTTTTCTTTCTGGAGAACACAGATGTGATCTCAATGATTTCAGATACATGGGATGCTTCCCCTCATCTGAGGAACTGATTTCCATTAACTGAGGCAGGCATATCAGAACACTGGCTTCTGGCTGTTTCTATAGCTCATCTTTGTGACAGTCCCACTATCTGACCCCTAATACGCCCATGCCTTGCATCTGCTATTTCTTCTGCATCCTGAACTGTTTCTGCGTTGTCTGCCATGAACAATGTAGATTTCAATGTACACTGCCTTCAACACATCCCTATTAAGAAATTTCATTCCTGTGGTCCCACGGTTTCTTTGTGAAACCTCTATTTTTAGCATCTTTCATAATATAGTTGTAAGTAGAAGAAAAGCACCTTTAAAAAACTGTCTCATTGTAGGTCTAGCATCTAGGGCACAGCATAGCATACATTATACACTCAGTTAATATCTGTTAGACTCATACTTTTTTTGTTTTACTCTATGAGCCCTTTTGGGGAGAAAGTTAATTTGCTTTCTATGACACAGAAATTGCCTCCAAGGTAACATTTATACTGTTGCAAACCAAAGCCTCAGTGACTTCAGTATATCTGTCTGTAGTCTAAGATCTGAGGATATAACCCCCATTCTTTAAAGCTGCCTTACGTACTTCCTCCTAAAGAAGCGATTTACCACCCAAGCATTCATGGAATGAGTATACAGCTACTCTACCCAAAGGTGGTCAAGAGATCATGCACACAGAGAGAACTCCATCAATAACCGACAGAGATGAACATGCTGAGCTTCAAGACCAGGAGTGTCATGGCCTGAGAGCAATAGCCATGAGCTAAGAAGTGAAGTATGGTTCTACCCAGAGAGTCAGGAGAGCATGGCTGGCCCTGCTGTTCACTGGGTTTCAGTCTTCTGGATGCCAGGCCTGACATAGGGAATTTCTGTGCAGGATTCTGGCGCTGGAGCGAAGGAAAGTAACACCACAGTGAAGGGCCTATCTGATCCTCAGCATCTGACACGGCGCTAGAAATCAGGGACAGCTTCCTCCTTCCAATGTGTGTGATTTTTATCACAGTAAAACCCTGTGTCCTGGAATGCCACAGGACAGCTTGGACTTTTTGCTTCTTAGTCTCATAGTGGAAACGATGCTGTCGTGCAAAGCCCAGTTTCAGCAGCTTCTGGTTGGCGTTTACGTAAGAGTGTCTCTACGTGAAATGGCTTGAGAATTGAAGTTTGCAAAGCCTGGTGGATGCTTTCCCTGCATGAAGTAGAGGCAAAGTGGCCCTGAGGTAATGCCCTAAGTATTATCAGTGATTGATGGGTTCACTTATAACCATATCCTTTCAGGAAGCAGGGGACTTACTAAGCTGTCTTTCTTTACCTAAGTCCAATTATGTGAGATTTGCTACTTTCCTGTTCTCCTCTTTGCCTGGGCACCAAATCTAATGGAAGACATGAATAGGTGTCAAAAAACACGAACACTAGATTAAAAGAATTCAAAGTTAAAGCCACTAAGAATCTAGGGAATATTATTGGATTACGAGGAAGTCTAGGTTCTCTGTAAAGCGATTAAGTTTCCCCTAACTGTAAAATAAAAGGAGGACGACGTCACCCACTCTTAGGATTGCCATGCCTCAAGGACTTTTAACAAAAGAGCTATGTTTTTATTTCCAAATGGTCCATGAAGTTGATGCAAGCTGTAGCTGGAAGATCCCTTTTTCAGTGGGCCTTGAGCGTCAGGACAAACCTTCTCTTCTTTCCTTGACTTTGGCCTTCTGCCCCTTCCATTCAGCTTGCTTGTCTCTGCTTCAGTTCTTGCCTCTGAGTTGTAACAGGGGCCCAGGCCTTCATAGGCCCCCAAACCTTGGCACAACTGACTCCATAATGGAAGCTCCATTCTGGACATAAAATGAAGAACAGAGGCAGTGCCACCTGCCAAAGCAAAAACAAAGACCTAATCCATCAAAGTCCATAGTCTTGGGAAAGCCTCTAAATGTGTTAACTTTGCTTTTTGGCTTCTATAGTTACACTTCTAACTAACTGTTCTTGTTAACTGAAGTATGTCAACCCAGAACGTTGATATTGTGCTTAAAATCCCACCCTGAAAAAGGCTCAGTGTAGTCGTTGACTGGCTAATAAGTACTTTCCTTGGCTTATATCAATGTCTGAGCAGTCTTCTCTGGTGTCTACCCTACAACAAGATTTCTGCGTTGAGCTCCTGACTTCACTTCCCTCCATGATGGTCTGTAATGTGTAGCCAAATAAACCTGTTTTTCCACATTGGTTTGGTCAGAGTTTCATCACAACCACAGAAACCAAACTAGACCATTCACCATGGCAAAGGGAGAGAAAGCAGAATATATTGGGTATAAATGCAAGTAGTTCAGTTAATTTGAAGCTAAAAGAAAGAAAAGTACTTTTTTAATATAATTTTTTATTTATTACAATTTATTCACTTTGTATCCCAGCTGTAGCCCCACCCTCATTTCCTCCCATGCCCCTTCTCCAGTCCACTGATAGTGGAGGACCTCCTCCCCTTTCATCTGACCTTGGCCTATCAGGACTGACTTTCATAGTCTTCCTCTGTGGCCTAGTCAGGCTGTTCCCCCCTCAGGGGGTGGTGATCAAAGAGCCAGCCACTGAGTTCATGTCCAAGACAGCTTCTATTTTCTCAGGATAAAAATTAGAGGCAAGGTCACCAGCTAAAATTGAAGCAGGAAAGGAATGTTGTAAGTTTAATGTCATCTCAAAAAAGAAAAAAGAAACAGGACTGTAAGAAAGAAAAGGTCAAGGCAAGAAAGCAATAATGAAATAAAAAACTATACACTTACAAAAGAACCATGAAACTATCTTGCTTTTAAAAAGGAAGAATATAAGACTCATAAGGAAAGGTTCTTCACAGACTTACAGTCTGGAGTATGCATAAGTATAAGTAAGTATTTGCATAAGAAAGCAAGGGTGATTTTTCCTTGCCCACTTATTCATTGCCCCTGGATTTTAAAATTCTCTAAAAACTCAACTAAGCAGCTGGCCAGCGTGTTGCACACCCGTAATCCCAGCACTCTGGGAGGCAGAGGCAGGTGGATCTTTGTGAGTTCAAGGCCAGCCTGGTCTATACAAAGTGAGTCCAGGACAGCCAAGGCTACACAGAGAAACCCTGTCTTGAAAAATAAAAAAAAAATTAAAATTAAAAAAAAAAAACTCAACTAAGCAAAATATGTCTCTAATACACAGACACACGGCAGACTTTAAATTGAATCAGTACATATATAGTGTGTGTGTATATATATATACAGTATGTGTATATAGATATACATATATATGAACAAGATAAATTTAGATTTATAAATTTATATAATATGTATAGATATTTGATCACACTATGAACCCTGAGATTATATACTGGAAAACCTGTTTCTAGTTGTGGCATGACTCAGCCCTAGCACATAGCTTTAATCTAAGAGATTTCTGTAAACAGGATTAAATAAAGTTACCCTAGGTCAAAAGGTGGAGAAAGAAACCAACTGACAGGGAGTGCACATGGAAAAAAAAAAAAACCACAGAGAGTCAGAGGAAGCATGGAGGATGGACAGAGAGATGCACAGGAAATAGAAAGGAGGAACATTCCGTCTGAAGTGTTTTCAAGACAGCTTGGAGGAGTGGGGATTTTTGTCTTCTTGTTGATTGGCTGAGTAGGAAGGTCAGCTGGGTGCTTTTTCTGTCTCTCTGAGCTAGCAGCTTTTCACCCTAGCATCTGGCTCCTGACTCTTTATTGGTAAAATTGAACATTTGGGATTTTTGTTTAAAAATAACAAATATCCTTTAATATGACATCTTTAGGCCAGTAAGTGTGTTATGCATGAGTGAAAAACTATCCTGTTCCATGGTTTAGCAAGATGGTCTAAGATAAATAATCAGAATCAGTCTCTCTAATGACTTCCCCTTTTTTTGCCAAAACATGCTTGCTCACCATCTCAGCACCCTGTGTCTTGTTTTATGCTCTTGTACATGGACTTGAGAAACAACTTACTGGGCTAAGCAAAAAGCTGAGTATGTATTTCTGAAAAAAACTTCAAAAATTAGTCATACAATATCAACATTCCTAAAAAATACAAAGAGGAAATGTTTGGATGGCACTAAGATGCTTCTCATTATCAAATTTTTCCTAAAATATGGCTTACCAGCATGCATTGAGATGGATCCTAGCAGTGCAGGCAGATATTCTGCCTCTGGGGACAGTATGAAGCAGGAGGGTTGCAAGTTCAAGACCAACTTTTGCAACCACACAACCTTGTCTCAAAAATACAATCGTTGATAACCTATAACCCCTGCTCAAACATAGCCCATGGTAGCTCAGTATCCAAGTGGGTTCCCTAGTAAGGTGGACAAGAATTATTTTTGACATGAACTCAGTGACTGGCTCATTGAGCTCCCCCCCCCCTCCGCCCGCCAGGGAGGAGCAGCCTTACAGATAAGGACATTTCAGCCAGTCCTGAAGATACCTGATAAGCTAGGGTCAGATAAAAGGGGAGGAGGACCTCCCCTAGTGGTGGACAGGGGGCAGGGAGGAGATGAGGGAGGGAGGGGAGGATTGGGAGGGAAAAGAGGGAGGGGGTTACAGCTGGGATACAAGTAAATGACCTGTGATTAAAATAAATGAAAAATTAATTAAAAAAATACAATCGTTAAAAAAATGAAAGAAGAGAGGGGTTCGTGCTGAAGCTTCTAGTATAGAGCTTGCTCAGCACACAGTGCCCTCAGCTCAATTCCCAGGCCTTCAACCAGCACCAATTAGTCAGAGTAAAGCAAACCGAAATGGTTATGCTTCACTCTTCAGCTCAGACTCAGGGCAGAACAGTCCAAACATCATGCTATGAAACACATACAACTATTTATAGCTGAAGCTGAGTAAAAGTTCTGGGCCAGCACGATGGCATATCTCCGTGATCCTAGCTATTCCTAAGGCTGAGACGGAATTCTAAATTGATGACAACCCTTAGGAAATTCTCAAGATATTCTTTTTAAAATAAATTACAGGGGGTCAGAAACACAGCTTAGTGGTTGAGCTGGTTTGCTTCCCCAGTGCCACAGGAAGGTGGGGATTGCCTCCCTCTCCCTTGTACTAACCACAATTTCACAGCCATATGAGGCTATCAGCTCTCATACCTCACAGCACCGATATAAAACATCTCCTCACAGAAGTCCCTGCGATTTATCTCATCTTTAGACTGTTTCTGCTCCAAGGAAAACACAGAGTTATGACTTTCTGATACATCTTCAGAACCATGAGGACTTTAAACAAAAGCAAAAGAGCTCTGCACTAGGCCAGTCTGAACACGACACAGTATAGACCACCCACACAACAATCAGAATTTGGGCCAGGCATGGTGGCACAAGCCTTTAATCCCAGCATTCCAGAGGCAGAGGCAGGCGGATCTCTGTGAGTTCGAGGCCAGCCTGGTCTATATAGTGAGTTCCAAAACAGCCAGGACTACAGAGAGAAGGCCTGTCTCAAAAAACCAAACCAAACCAAGCAAACAAAAACCAATCAAAGATTGGAAGGATGATAGTACAATATGAACCTCGAGTGAAGAAACAGGGCATGGAAAGATGTATAAAATCTGCATAAAGATAAAGCATGCCTTAAGCACTTGCCCTCTCCGTGTTGTGGAGAAGTCTCAGAAGGGCTGCATTGTCAGAATCATGCTCTAGAGTTGGCACGACAAATGCAGGAAATTCGGAAGCAGATTAGAGGGGACACACAAAGGCGATGAAGGGGTTAAAAAATAAATGATTGTGCCGAAAGACACAGAAGTCATTCATCTTGAAAGAACATTTTATAATCATCTTCAAGCATAAGAGTGCATGTTATACAGAGAATTATGCCCAGCTACTTGAAAAGATAGTATGTACAGGATGCAATAATTAAACTAAATTAATGGCATCAACAAGTCTCTTGACAAGAGTAGTTATGCTGGAACAGGCCCTAAAGGAAGTTTAATCTGTGGAAGTATTTGAAAGTAGAAAACATTCAGTCTCAACTCCGGAAGAAAGCACTCAGATAGAGTTGACGGTGAGTGTATCTACGCGTTTTGCGTACTCGTCTCCAGCTGCTTGACCCGAAAACTTCAAACTCTCTTGTGCTTCTGTAGTTGTTGTGGACAATGGAGCACTTCTCACCTGCTAAACAATTACCTCTGTCCTTTAATTCTGTTACTGT